>NC_045713.1:29643202-29753325 GCF_009834535.1 Camelus ferus | reverse complement strand
TATCTTTGGTGGGCCATTATGCTGCCTACCATAGTCCACCTTCTAGCCCCTAAAGAGTCACATCTGTCCCACATGCAAAGTACATTCACTCCATCTCCCAAAGTTTCAACCTGTGACAGCATCAACTAATACTTTGGGAAACAAGTCTGTAAACATTGGAGCATAATAATCCACAGCACTGACCCCATAATCCCACCTCTCCAACAGATGAGGGCTAACACAATTAGTATCCAAGAATAATTCTCTCTCCAGCCCACGACTAGGAATGCAAGCTCAAATATCAACCAGAACATCAAAGGTGAGGTTCATTTCCAACTAGATTCTAATGAAACCAGCTCTTCTTTCAGGAAAATCAAAATGGATAACTCAGAATAACCAGATTAGGATGCAAGAAGCAGTTGACTAACCATACTCAGTGGCAGACCTGTTATCCATGCTGTTAGACAAGGACTGAAGGTTAAAAACACTGGTTAATAATTAATAAACTGTCTCCTTAAAAAAAGAAACCATTTCAATACTTTGCTGCACACATTCTAGGTGACCTTTTCCTTCACGTTTTTCTTCATAATTCCAGATGAACTTATCTGTCAGTAAATGTCTTGAAAGAATGAGTTCATTCTACCTTCAGAATGATGATGATTGATGATGAAGATGATGGTGGTGGTGGTGGTGATGACAGCAGCTAGCATTTATTGGAACTTACCTTGTGCCAGGTGACCATGCTAAACACTACATGTGGTATTTAATTTGATCATTATGATAACTGATCATGCTTTGAGTTGTCCCAGCAGGAGACCCTGAGACAAAGATTCAGGTTTCCAGTCATCTATTTGGGAAATGATCCCAGGAAACACTGATAAGGGAAAAGAGAAATGAGATAGGCAAGGAAAAAGAAACAATAAATGATGCATTTTTAAGCAAGTTTCAGCTGTGGGTGTATTATCACTGGGGACATCGGGAACCTAGCATAAAATATCTACATCATAGTCATGGCACCTATGAGGCAAGGGACTGGAGCACTTATCCACAGCTCCCCGTCTATCACAGGCTGCTTCCAGCACCTTCACTCATGCTCTAGGTGGGCTGAACCTGTTCCAGAGTCAGAAGAGACCTCACAGATCGTCAAATGTATTCACAGTCAACAGCCTTTGGTTTACAGACATGAGGACTCAGGGGATATGGGCAAGCACCAGCAGCTCATGCTACACAACACTTGTAAGTAGGCTGTTATCAGTCCCATTTGAGGGAAAAAAAATGAGGCTCAGAGAGGATAAAGTCATGCTGAAACAATGGAGCTGGGTTAAAATCAGGTCTACCCACAAAGAAACATACTAATTGCCAACAGTTATATGAAAAATGCTCAATGTCACTAATTCTCAGGGAAATGCAAATCAAAGCCACAATGAGATATTACCTCACACCTGCCAAGATGGCAACTATCTAAAAAGCAAAACACAAGTGTTGACGAGGATATGAGGAAATGGGAAGACTTGCACACCATTCGTGGGAATGCAAAATGGTGCAGCCACTATGAAACAGAATGGAGGTTTTGTTAAACAATTAAAAATAGGATATGATCTAGCAGTCCTATGTTTAGGTATTTACCCACAATAACTGAAATTGGGATCTCAAAGAGATATTAGCACTCCTATGTTCACTGAAGTACTATTCACAATAGCCTAAGATCTGAAAACAACCTAAATGTCTGTCTATAGACAGATGAACAAAGGAACTATGTATATACATACAATGGAATGCTATTCGGCCTTTAAAAAGAAGGAACTTCTGCAATATGCGACAACATGGATGAACCCTGGGGACATTATGCTAAGTGAACTCAGTCAGTCATAGAAGGACAAATACTGCATGATTCTACTTACATGAGGAATCTAAAGTAGTCAGATTCATAGAATCAAAGAGTGGAAGGGTGGTCGTCAGGGGCTGGAGAAAAGGGAAAATGGGGCATTTCTTTTCTTTTTTTTTAATGTCAATTTATTTTTGGCAAATAAAAATTATATATATTTATTCAATACAATGCTTTTGATAAATGTATACATTGTGAAATGATTACTGCAATCAAACCAATTAATCTGTCCATCCCCTTACATAGTTATTATTTGTGTGTGTGTGTTGAGATCTACTCTTTTACCAAATTTCAAGTATTAACACATTATTAACTATAGTCACCATGCTGTACATTAGATCTCAAGAATTTATTCATCTTATAACTGAAGGATCAATATCTCCCCTTGTCCTCCACCCCATCCCTGCCCTCCAGGAACTGCCATTCTGCTCTTGGTTACTATCAGCTCAACTTTTTAAATGTCTTTATTTTCTTTAGATTCCATATATAAGCGAGGTCATGTGATATTTGTCTTTCTATGTCTGGCTTATTCCACTTGGTCTAATATCCTCCAGATTTATTGATGTTGTCACAAGTGACAGGATTTACTTCGTTCTTAAGGTTGAATAACATTCCATTGTATATGTATACCACATTTTTCTTTATCCACTCATCAGTCAGCACACACTTACGGCTGTTTCCATATCTTGGCTATTGTAAATAATGCTGCAATAACATAGGAGTGCAGATATCTCTTCAAGGTTGTAAGAAGTAGAATTGCTGGATCATATGGTGGTTCTATTTTTAATTTTTTTGAGGAACCTCCATGCTGTTTTCCATAATGGCTGCATTAATTTATATTCCCACCAACAGTGCACAAGGGGTCCAGTTTCTCCACATCCTCACCAATACTTGTTATCACTTGTCTTTTTTATAATAACCATCCTAATAGGGGTGAGGTGATACTTCATTGTGGTTTTGATTTACAGGAAATGAGGCGTTTCTAACCAATGGGAATAAAGCTTCATTTGTGCAAGATGAATGAGCTCCAGAGACCTGCTGTACATCGTATCTACAGTCAACAATAACATATTGTATACTTACAAACAAGTTAAGAGTGCAGATTTCATGTTAAGTGTTATTTCCACAAAAAAAAACTTTTGAAAAATCAAGCCTGTCTAACATCCATACCTACTGCACACGCTGGTACCCAGGTGGTTCCTCTGTGCTCTTACCCTCATCACCTTAGTTCCTGCCTCCACACCTGGTGACCTGCACTGACCTGTTTCACCTGCCTCCAGTCCTTCCTGCACACTACCACCAATTTCATCTTCTTTCCCGAGCTTCCTACAGACTGCAAGATCAAGTTCAGTCTCCTTATCCCAGCATCCAACTGTGACCACTGTCGGCCTTTTAGCCCCAGCCCTGGCCTGTGCTTCCTTCATCCAGCTCAAATGGCACCTTTCTTCTTCTCAATAAAACATCCCCTGAGCACCTATTCTGTGTGAGACACAACATACCCACTAGTTTCCTCCTCAATCAAATGGGGAGAATCACAGGGTCATTGAAAGGATTAAATGAAAGAGTATAGAGTGCTTAGCACAAAGTACTTACTGAATCAGTGCAAGCTTGTATCATCATCACAACTTAACCAAGAGTCATTGCTCCATCCTTAGAGCCTGGGATCTGCCTTTAGGAGCCACATAGTACTTGTCACAAACTCCCAGGTACTGGACAGGACGTCTCCCCCATCCTAGGGGCCAGCTCCTTAAGACTGTGTGACCTGTACAGCCTGAGGTGATGGGAACAGCCTTGAATTTAGAGTAACAAGCCAAAGTCCAAATCTGGTGTCCGCCAATCCCTGAACAATCTCCTCCCAGACCTCAGTTTTGTCATGACCAAAGTGGGCACAGCCCCTTCCTCAGTACAGTGGTAAGGATCAAAGACTCTGTAGATAGCGTTTCATGAACAGAGTCCCTTTCATCAAGTTTAACTCGTGTTAGCCAGGCTTGTCATGGTTACTCATGCAGACTCAAAAGTCAGAGAGAGGGGGAGGAGACAGCTCAAGTGGTAGAGCGCATGCTTAGCACGCATGAGGTCCTGGGTCCCATCCCCAGTACCTCTGTCAAATAAATAAACCTAATTACCTCCCCCCTCAAAAAGAAAAGAAAGAAAGAAAGAACTCAGAGAAAGCTGAGTTTGAATCCAGGTCCAATCACTTGCCAGCTGTTTGTATACTTTGTTTCACCTCAAGTGAGCCTCAGTTGTCCCATCTGCCAAATGCGGCTAAGAATACCGACAGCAACACAGAGTTAGTGTGAGGATTAAATGAGATATTTAAAGCACCTGGCACAACGCCTGGCATACAATGAATTTTTAGTACATGCCAAGTATTACCATTATTATTAATATGCCATCATTGTCAGAATACTGTGGATAGAGATGTGCTCACGGACAGTTTGCTGAATGAATGAATAAATTCTGAGAAAAGAAGATCAGGCTAAGGCCTGGATTTCAGGATTCTTCACACAGAAGTTCTCCACTAGGGAAACAAAAAGCCTCACAATTAAGAGAAATGAAAGAGAATCGAACAGGCTTGGCTAAATTGCCCGAAGCCCAGTTGTGTGTAAAATGCCTCAGAACACTTGATGGAGAAAACACACATCAGCCTGAGCAAAAACTGAGATCATGAGACAAGCCCAGGGGCTTGGAATCTGCTGAGGCCAGTGGGCCTGGGGGGTCCAGGCTGCCTTCTCTCCAAGAGGCAAGATTTCCAGGTATTTAGCCTTCTCTCTAGATTTGCAGAGCACCTTCCCACGTCCCGTCTCAGTGATGGGCGGTGAGCACCCCCTAGGGAGGGAACAGGGCTCCACAAGGCCTCCAGGTGGGGAGCAGCAGAGGACACAGGCTCCTCTGAAGAGGCCTGAGGCCAGGAGGACATGAACACAGAACACAGAAAGGAAGTCACATCAAAGGCCAATCTGATATATTGTTCAGATTCTGGTTGTCTGTCTGGGGCAGGGCTGACATTTGCAATTTAAACAAGACACCCCAGGAAATACAGACCCTGCTGGTCCGCTGGCCACACTTTGAAAATTAAGGTTTAGATGTTACTTCGCCCAGTGCTTCTAAACAGCCTTTATGAGAATCACCTGGAAGTAAAATTATTATGATTATGACTACTTTTAACATGAGCGAGGTTTAGAAGCCTCGTCTGTGTCAGGTAAAGCAAATTCAAATATCCCAGAGTCCAGCTAGGTGACATGAATGATCTAAGGTGTCCAGGTAACAACAGGGAGCAGTGGGGCTGTGGTAAGCTTGGCATGCCTCAGCTAAAGGAGGCAGCCACTTTTCTGCTCCAATCAGATGTTGCCATGAGGGAATTCAGGCCGCCCATCTTTGTAGACCTTTTCATTTTGTAGCAGAAACTCCAGATTCAGATTTTGCAGTGAACTATCTTGATATTTTTTTAAGGCTCCTTTGCAAGAGCAAAACATACACGTCTGCAGGCAACCTTCTGTAACCTCCTGGGGTCCAGCAGATAAGAAACAGCGCTCTGTGGCTGCACTGTGTGTCTCGAAAGGCCTGGCAGAACTTGAACTCAGGCGTGTAATCAGGCATCCCTGGCCAATCAGCGTACTCCATCCCTCGGCCACAGTGATTGCTCCTGTCATGGGCACAAGATCCAGAGGTGTCCAATTAGAGTCAGCCCTGGGCTCTTTGACGGAGCTACCAGGAAGGAAACTCTGCACTCACTCTTGTTTCTCTGAGTCATTTAACTGGCAGAATGAAGGACCAGAGCTTCTGGTGGCCATCCTGCCACCTTGGGAATTGGGATGAGGGAATATTCCCTGAGAATGAAGCTAATAAAGAGAAAACCCAAGCTGAGAAATGGGAGAGACCAATGACTCCCGGATCTGGCCGAGCGAGAAGATGATTCCTGGCACTTTCAGTTCCATCACCCACCTTGTCTGACTTTGTAGAGCTGCCGTTGGTTAATAATAACCACAACACCAGATTCTTTTTGTGCTGAGATTTAGACTTTACAAACAATGTTCATTTGCATTACAGCGTGTCACCCTCAAAGCACCTCTATGAGGTAAACAGGCCACGGGCTATTTTCCACATTTTACAGACAAGATACCAGGACTCAGAAGGGAGCAATGTCTTGCAGAAGGTCACACAGCTCGCCCACGGCAGGACAGGGACAATTAATCTAGTCTTATGACTCCAGTTAGGAGGGCCTTCCACCCGCTCCTCCCCTGCCTCCGCCCAGTTGCGTCCGTCTCTCCTGTAACACTCGACAGGGATATATTGGAGGGCTGGCTCCAGCTCCAAGCTCCATGGCAAAATTCTTCCACGCTACTTGTTCTGAGATATGGGAAGGAAGAAATGTACATCCCCAAATGCCCACTTCCTCACATTCCAGGGAGCGAAAGCACACAAGCCCACAAGGAGCTATTGGAAGATTTACTGAGTCTCACGGAAATGACCGAAAGGGCTACAAAGAAGGGAGAGCCCAGCGTCAGAGTCAGAGCTTTGCTGCTTAAGTGTAGACATTTAGAAAGGGGAATAAGTTTTCAAAACAGACAAATAACAAGGACCCAGGGCTCCATAAAGACAAGAGCCCTGACTTAACTTCACCCACCAAGGCTCACGTTCAATCAGTTCCACAAACCGTGGGCGTCCAAACACTCCCCAGACTCCTCCTTACTCTGCACAACCCCAGCCTCGACTCAGGCCCCCTTGCTATGATCTCACTCACTCGTGCTCCCATGTGAAATCCTCGGGTCCCGTCCCTTTTCCAATTAGGTGCTTAATACAACTCGGATCCTTGTGCCACCACATAATAATTTACACAGAACACTTAATTAGCTTCTTGGATAAAAATAACATGTAATTTGTTTGGTAATTATATGTTTCCACAACTGCTGAAAGCAACTCATTACAGGAATTTGGTACACTTAGGATAGATTACCTTAATTTTATTTTCTGTTTATTCAATTATATCTGTCGGTCTTAATTGTATTATAAATTGTGTTGAGCTGGGGAAGGTGACTATAAAGCTGCTGCTCCTTCGGATTTCATGGTTGGTTTGCATGTCCCTGGTGTTCGCTCCAGGCTCTGACTGGCTCTGTCGACGCAGAGAAACAAGGACACACTGAGACCCTTCATGGGAGCAGAGAAGAAAGTCATCAGAAGTTTCTGCCCAGGGCCTCCTTAATGTGGTGTGTTCCTAGGTGAGCGTACATGGACCCACTTTCCTTCAAAGCTTTTAATAATTCGGTAGTTATCCTAATGTGTATGAGAAGAAATACAAATAGCGTTTCCAAACCATAATTTCAAACAAATTGTTGCGTGGAATGAAGCTTAAGTAGGTATTTATGTTTAAAAACATTGAGTCAATTTATGGGCAATTGATGAAATGAAGGAATTATTAGTTTTTCTAATGTAATAGCAAAATTATGTTTATATTCGCTACATGGAGTCTTTTTCTTTTAAGATTCTTACTGAAATTTTATAATAAAATGATACAATCCCTGGAATGTGCTTTAAAATAATTGAGGCAGTGGGTATGAAGGAGGAGAGAGCATTAAGAAAACAAGACTGACTTTGAGTTGAAGCTGAATTAAGGGCACAATGAGGATTCATTATATTTTCTGTCTACTCTTGCTTGATAATTTCCATAATAATATATTTTAAATTGAGTTAAAGGAAAAAATTGGTTAAATAATCATGTAGGTCAGGGATCAGCATACTTTTCTGTAAAGGGCCAAATAGTAAGTATTTAGGGTTTGAGGTCATACCTTTGGGGCAACTACTCCACTCAAAATATCAAGAAAGCAGCCAACACATGAATGGGTGAGCGATAGTCCAGTAAAATTTCATTTACAAAAACAGGGGACCAGCTACGTAGTTTGCAGGCCTTTGAGGTAGGCAATACACTGATATGGCAAAAACCATGAGAAGAAACTATAGAGAAGACTGTAAGAGGGAAAAAAAGCACTCAGTTCTTGGAACCCCGAGACTCCTTCCTTCAGGGTAATAAGAGACACAGAAAAGGGAAGTCGGGGACTGGGGAGAGCAGAGGAGCATATCCACTCTTCCATTGACTCCACAACACTGTGTAAGGTCCCCAGGAGGAGGACATCATGTCAGCCTGCATCAGGGGACGGTGCGAGGGGAGGGAGTTCATCTATTCTTGTCATCCCTAGCTCCTGCTGAGACCAGCTCACACACAGATGCGCCTCTGTTGTGCTGAACCAGCGGGAGAATGGAGGCTCCCGGACGGACTGTAAATTGGTAGCGCTACTTCAGAGTGAGAGTTATTAATACTATTATTGTTCTGACTCTGAAAGTCCACTCACCTTTGGGTTTCTTTCTAGAGGTGAAGGACAAGAGTTAAGGAGGTGACTCCAGGGGTTACTAGGCACGAGCCTGAATCCTAGAATCCACAGCTCATAATCATGCCTGGGACAAAGGGTTTCCCTGTCTCTGGCGTCCACTTGCTTTTGGAGAAACTACGTGGCAGTGACATTCCCAGGCTACTGACGGGAACAAGAGGTGAGAGGCTGCGATGTGGTTGTCCTCACGATGCTGGCTACACAACCCTATCAAGTGCAATCACAAATCCTGGACTCCCAGCAAAGATCAGACATGCTGAACTCTTCCCTGGAGACCTCCCTTCCGTCCCCATTGGGTCACCTAAGTGTGAGGGGACTTTGTGATTAGATAATCAAAACACCCCTCACTCAACAAAATACTTGCCAAGCCCTTAATATGCACCAGGCCGCAATATTAGGAAACCAGAGAGACCAAGAAGAGTCCATTTAGTCCGTGCCCTCCAGGGGCTCACGTTGTAAATCAGTGGTTCTCCACTGGGAACGCTGACGTCCCCAGGAGATACACGGTCATGTCTGGAAACACGTGTGGCTGTCATAGCTAGGGGGAGGGGTGCTATTGACATCTAGTGGGTAGAGGCCAAGGATGCTTCTAAACATGTTACAGTGCACAGGACGGCCCCTCACAGCAGAGAATTATCCAGCCCAAAATATAAATGCACCAAGCTTGAGAGACCCTGCTCTCCCAAAAGACACAGATTGTAAACAAATGACTGTGTGAAAGCGGCAATTATAGAAGTGTGTGCAGATAAAGCTACGACAAAAGGAAGAGAGCAACTCTGAAATACAAACAAAGTCTCTGCCTTAAAAGCAGAAATAAAAATCCTTATTTGACCCCATAGCCCATCTAGATATATTCTCCATTTCTTTGTTCCCTTTTATAGCAAAAATGATCCAAAAGTCGTCTATAGCAACCGCTTCCACCTCTTCATTTACCACCTCTCCTCTGCCAACTCTAGTCAGGTCAGGTCACCACCATGCTGGTGGAGGGCTTTGCTAAGGTCTCTGCCTTCTCCATGCTGGCAGGTCCCCAGCCAGTTCCCAGCCCTCAGCCTGCCTGACATCTGACACCGTGCACCCCTCCTTTCCTTGACTTACCCTGGGTTTTCCAGCTACCCTCCTGGCGGCCCCCTCTCAGCCTCCTTGCTGATTCTTCTTTAACCTCCTGACCTCTCAACACTGGAGGCACCCAGGAGTTGGCAACCTACAGCCTGCAGGCACATCCAGTCTGCCACCCAGTTCCTGTTAATAAAGCTTCATTAGAACTCAGCCATGCCCATTCATTTCCGTACTGTCCAGGCTGCTTTCTCTCTACAGTGGCAGAGCTGAGTCATCGAAACAGAGACCCTATATCCCACAAAGCCTGCAAGATTCCCTACCTGGCCCCTCCTGAAAAGCATGCTGACCCCCACCCTAGTTATTATTTAATCATTCTTTTTCTTTAAATTGTCTCTATTCTAAAATGAATTTTTCATCGTAGAAATGATCGAATACACAGGAGTGGAAAGTTCTGTGACATTAAACACCATGTGACTGCAGGGAAGGAGCGGCGTCTAGAGCCCAGGCTTTTCCCTGAGCTCCAGATTCACATATCCAGCCGACTTACTCAACCTCTGTCATCACTTGGATGTAAAAGGACATGACAACATGGCCAAAGCAGAGCTAGAGGCACACCCCTCCTCTACATCTCCCCTATTCCAGCAAGTAGAAATTCCCACCCACCATGTTAACAACACTAAAACCCTAGGGTTTTACTTGTTAGGGCAACCTGAGTGAAAGGTGTACTGAAATGCTCTGTATTATCTTTGCAATCTTTCTGTAAATCTAAAATTATCCCTAGATTCAAACGTTTATTAAGTAAAAACCCTAGGAGTCTCCCTTTCTCTCTCTTCTTGACTTCTCTTTCTCTCACTCCTCATATCCAATCAGTCAGCAAGGAAGAGTGGTCTACCTTCCAAGCATATGCCAAACCTGATCCTTCTCACCACTTCCACCAACACCTGCTGGCCCAAGAAACCCTCCTGGCTTGTCTCCCACCTGGATTATTGCAATACCCTCCTAACTGGCTTCCCAGGTGCCCCTCTCATCCCCTCCTCACTCCCTTCTACTGGCAACACAGCAGCCACAGTGAGTTTCTTTTAACAGAAGTAAGGTTATATCACTCCTTTGTTTAAACCCCTCCAATGGTTTCCCATCACACTTTAGAATAAAATCCAAATTTCTTTTCATAGCCCACAAATCCTTTGGGAGCTGCATCTGCCCACATTTCAGAAACTGTCTCCTCCCACTTCCCATCTGATTGCTGTGTTCTAGCCACCCTGGTCTGTTTCCTGAACATGCCAAGCCTACCCACCCCTTCCCCAGGGCCTAGACACTTGCTGTCACCCTCTGCCCATCCTCCACACAGCTCACTCCCTGACTTAACTCAGGCGTCTGCTCAAATGCCACCCCCTCCGACCACTTTCCCTGGTCAGTCTATCTAAAATATGCCACCTCTCCCATCCCCAGTCTCTCATCTGACTCCACTCTATTCCTTGCCAACCACTTATGGCTACCTGAACTTATCTTATATGGTGATTCATTCTTTATTATCTATCTTCCCCACTAGAAGGTGCATTCCCTGTTTGCAGGAACCTTTTCTATCTTGTTTATCACCGCACCTGGTTGCTTTGAATATGCCTGGCACATGGTAGATGCTCAAATGTCTGTTGAATATTACATGTTGAATGAACAAAGAAGTCAAAGGAAGTTTCCAAGAAGAGATGACCATTGATCTGAGGCATGAACTGTATATATGTTCATTTCTTTGGCATCAAAGCAACCACCTCTACCGTAAATGCCTTTGAGGGATCCTCACTCTTGCCATCCACCATCTTGGTGAGTCTGTTAAATGCCTTCCCCTGGTCAAGACCTGAGACACAGGATGTAAAGTGGGTCCCACAGGCTTTTTAATTTTAAACAGCGTGTCCCCTAAATCCTGCCAAGAACCCCGAGTTGTTTATGTTCTCCTAACTCCAAGACCTGCCTTGGCCCCCTTCAGCCTCTCAATCTTATGAGCTCCCCTCTCTTTTCCTGGCCAGAGAATATGTCTGGTGCTTATAGGTGAGTAACTATTCCTGACTTTGCCAGCTGGGTGGGGAGGGGCATTTGAGATGCAGGTAACAACTTATACTAAGGCACTGAAGCATGACACAAAAGGAAATGATGGGGCATGAAAATCAAATGTCCCTTCAAGGCACAGACATACTGTCCCAAAACTCTGGGACCCCCTAAGGGTTCAATTGAAAAGTTGCAGAGTTATGTTTTCAAGAACATGTCTCATCTACAGGAAAACAGGGCACTTTCTGCAAGATCAATGTTTGGCCAACATCATCAGCCCCCAGTTTTGCATCCTTAAAATGGTAACAGACTGGCCAACTAAAGTTTCCTCCCACCTTTATCATGATGACTATCATGGCCATTGCCATCTTGTGTTTGTCCGGTAATTTCAGCTTTTCAAAGAACATTCACATACAGGCTCCCTCAGAGCCTCTGTTCAAGTCATTAAAGGTTCTGCAGGTGGAAATACCAACCTGTTAAAAACAAACAGATGAACTAGCAGAGCCCTCAAAGTCACTGAGACAGCCCAGCCTCTACTGACCCTCAACCCTTCTCATCAGACACTGCAGCCTTTCTTGAGGCAGCTGCAGGTGAGACATCTATTCAACCCAGCAGGGAGATAAATGCTGAGCCTGCACACTCAGGACCTTCTGCTGACTTAGCATTGTGCCAGCAGGGATGCTGGACTTGTCACTCATCATGAGAAGGAGCCAGTGTGCTCCCGCCAGCCCACGTCAGACGTGTCCCCAGTGGTGGCCACCAGGGAAGCTGGTCCAGTGGCGGTCTGAGCAGGAAGGAGCACAGGAATGAGCAAGCCGTTACGGGAAATTCAAGATACCTGGAAGATCCAAGAATGCGGTGAGTGCCATTTTCATTTGCCCCAAATTAGCATCAAGTCAAGAAGAGTTAGGGTTAAAATGCAAACACCCCATGCTCCAACCATACCATCTACATATGGTTCCCCACACACACCATGTACTTGGCCGCCTACGTCTTTATTCATGCTGTTCTCTCCGGCTGGATAAGCCCAGGCAAATTGCTTATTTTTGCCAAAGTTAGCATTTAATATGGACATAATTATGGTTAAACGCCATGGATCCCATGTGGCAATCTTTCCCCCAGCTCCACAATTGAAATCCTACTCATCCATCATGCCTGTTCTTCCTCCCCACCAGCACTCACTCTGATCTGATTCATTTCCCTGTGGTCTCAGCTAACTGTTCTCTAGCTTTATCATCCTTCTTGGCTGGGTGTTCAGTTCATCATTGTCTTTACCCAGTCTTCCTCTAGTTAAATCCATGTCACCTTCCTGACAGGCAGTGGTGCTGAAGTCAGAACTCTCTCCACAGCCAAACTCTAAAAAATGCATAGCCTTCCTTTTCCTCTGCCAACCAGTCCACAAGTATTAGATGTATTGGTCACCCATTACTTGCCAGGCACTATTCTAGGTGCTGGGGATATTCAGTAAAGGAGATAGACACATCCCTGCCTTCTTGGAGTGTACCAGGGAGTCAGGACAGTGATAAAGTCATTTCAAGTATGATAAAGCCATCAGGTATACACATGAATAAACACTCGTTTTCCTCTTTATATGAATTTTATTAACATTATATAGCTAGAGTGACTTTACTTGTTTCTATCTTGTTTCATGGCTGGAACGTAAGATCCTTGAGGGAAAGGCCCTCAATCAAAGGACAGGTCAAAATAAAATATGTAGCCACAGATAAGGTCAGTAAACTGACCTGAAGCTCTTTGACCGAGGGACTCCAATATCAAACAACCCTCATGTGGGCCGGTTAAATATGTTCTATTCCTACAAATGTGCACTCACCTGAATCTACCACTTAGACGACTGGAACAGAAAGATCTCACGAGTGCACAATGTCCTGGAATTCAAGATATTCATTCAACAAACATTGCCTGGTCACCTGTTTGATGCCAAACTGTGCTGAGTGCTGAACGGTCTTTGCACATGCTGTTTCCTCCACCCAGAATGCCTTTCCCCCCTACCCTCATGGCTCCTTTCCTCTCTCTCGTTGAGGTGTCTGCTCATGCATCCTCGCATCAGAGGGAAGTTTCTGTGTATGCATTAATGCTGTCCGTCAACTACTCCAGTGCCCTCTTTTTCCAGGCACAAGGCAGGAGAGCATGTCCCTCTCCCCTTGAGTTAGTTGTAGCCAATCAAATGTATGCTGAAGCCTTGAAGAGCCAGTGCATGACTCATCACACCCCTTCTTCCCCATGTGGCCCAAGCCTTGTTCACCTGAGTCCCCAAGTGAAAGGATGTGGAACAGGGCTCCTAGCTGACCCATGGATGGGTACATTGCATGAATGAGACATGAGCCTCCACTGTTATAAGCCATTAAGATACAGGGGCTATTGTTTCTGCAGCACAACCTAACCCATCCTAGCTGATGCAGCTTTTCTGAAAACCCCATGTCTAAGAAAGGGCATGTCCTTTCACTTTCAGTCTCTTTGTCCTGCTTCTATCTTAGCACATACCCCAATCTAACATTATATATTTGTCACAAGTTCATATTCTGTCCCCACCCCCTTGAATGTAAGCTTTATGAAGGCAAGGACTTGTTCTGTTCACCTAGAATCCCCAGTGCCTTCAACAGTATGCCTGGACACAGGAAGTACAATACATATTTATGGAATGACTCATTGAACACGTGAATAGAAATAGGTACAAACAGTTCCTATTCTCAACAAAAATATCCTCAGCTTCAGAATGCAGGCGCTGCAAGAGCACAGGAAAGGCACCTAATCCTGGGCAGGGCAGCGGTGCAAGTTTTCCCAGAGGGCGTGACTTCTGAGATGAGTTTCAAAGGGTCCCAGAGGGAGGCAGGGCAGCAGCCTGGGAAAGGACCAGCAAATGTATATTGAAACAACCAGGGCAATGTTTTTTGTTATATTTTATCAAGCCAACAAGAACAAGCATTGTATAAAAAAAAAAAAAGGGGGGTTTCGCGATTGAATCAATTTAGGAAACAATTTAAACACAGTTGAAAAGAGTTCTCTAGTGCAGGACTTCTCGAAGCCTTGTGTTGTAAATATCCGAGAGTTTCCTGACGTTCAGCATCTTCTAAACTTATTTTGGCTTAAACTCTTCTCTGGAGAGAACACCTCCCAGGACTAGTATTCCTCCAAACTCTCTTTGGGAAATACAGGACTAGAGGAAATTGAAAAGAGGAGAGAGAATGGAAGCTGGAGGTTGGAGAGGTGGCCAGAGGTCAGAAATCAGGGTAAGAGGACTTGTATGGCCAGTAGTTTACATTTCATATGAAAGCACTGTAGTGTGAGTGACAAGTCTGCATCGAGGATCCTCCATCACAGAAAAAGGATGCCCTTGTTGGTCCTTTCAACAGGCACCAGTAATCAACATCCAATGAGCCAGGACATCTATGGACAAGGAGTCAGGGAGGAGGCTCAGCAAGTCCTTGAGCCTCTCTGAGCCTCATCTTCCACATCTGCTTGATGGCTTGAGTTAAATACACCCCTTTTATGGTCTCTGTCGATTACTGTGTTCAATAATGTGACTTTGATGCCATCAATGATTATGATGTTGGGTGTCTAAGGTACCAACTTTCCAAAGGCTCAAAAGATTTCAAGAGAGTGAACAATCATGAAGAAAACCCATTGTAAGTGGTAGAAGGGACCCTGGACAATAAAAGGGATAGCTTAGCCTCGAGGCCAAGAGAACTGTCAGCTTTCCTGCCTCTGCACACACACACCTGTCTCCTTGCTCCCAAAGGAAGCTCCAGTCCCCTACAGTGATTTTCAGCACTCTTGCCACTCATGGCATTAGCTGTTTTGTGGCTCCACCCAAATCTTCTGATGCAAAGAACAAGAGGGAAGGGATCACGCCACGAGGCTGAACTGCCTACCTTATCACGTGTGGTCAGCTGTGTAGCAGAGTATAAATTTTTTAAAACCCAAACAATTAAACTGTCACTTCCTATTAGAGGAATAGTATTCAAAGGTGCAACTAATAGGAGAAGAAAAATAAGGAAAGAAAGTTATGTTTGATGGAGCCAGTGCAGCTACAGCTTTCTTCACCCCTGTCTACAATGTCAAGACAGCTTCTCGGGCAGGTAGACACAGATTTGCTCTTTCAAACCACACACACCAGGCACCGAGGGGAAGAGGGGTGCGGGAAGATGAAAATGGCTATAGCACGGATAAAGAAGAGGAGTAAGTTCAGTCGTGGGAGGCCATTCTGTCTGTCGCGCGGCATGAAAAGTATTGAGAGCATAGGAGGCAGGGGAAGGCCACTGCTTCAAACCTGAGACTGGAAAAGGCACCTTGACATTCAAAACTCAAAGGACTGAAGACAAAGCAGGGCTAGCAGAGACCTGTTTTGAGTTTGCTTTTCTTTTTAGAGTTTTCAGGGTTTCCCTATACCCTGTTTCACTTGATCTTCATTAAAAACCCTGAGAAGTACATCAACCAAGGTGAAGACCAACACAGGTGGGAGACGGAGGAGGGAGGGTAGAACTCAGGGACAGAGTCTATGGGGAATGTGGAAGAAAGAGGCAGCTCTTGAATTCACCTGATGGGGACAGTAAGGGAGACAGAAAGAGCTGGAAGGTGGCTGGGAGCAGATTGCCATGATTCTTGGGTGCCTGGCTAAGGGTTTAAACTTTACCCTGGAAATGATGGCAATTATCACCAAAGCTTCAAGAGTGGAAACGAGTATGCTCAAAGCTCCCCTTTGGTGGTGGAAGCTGTGGCTGATGGTGAGCACATGGGCAGGAAGACTGGAGTCAGAGTCCAAGTGAACGGGGATTGGGACCCAGTGACAGAGAAAGGAAGGAGGTCACCTAGAGTCAGGTAGTTAAGGAATGGACAGAACCAGAGGACCAGATGTGGTAGCAGAGATAGTTTTGTCTTACACAGACCAGGCACGAAGTAACATTATAGCACACAGGATAAAGCCCTGATTCTCTGTCAGTCCTTCTAATTAGTTGATGAGAAAGTCTCATTTTGGCGCTAATAGGTCTTCACGCCTTTCTAACACTTTCTAATGTCCTTTTTAGAGAGACTGTAACATGCTAAACCTTAGCAGGAAATAGCACCCAGTTATATTTAATAGCACTGCTGTGTTTCCTCTTTTTTATTTTTAAGTGTTGTGTGTGTGTGTGTGTGTGTGATTTTGTTGGTTTCTTAGTTTGCTGTTGTCATCTATTTATGGCAAAGGAAACTGGTTTCTATTTTTGGTAGTGATATAGCATTTCCTCTTAAAATGTATTTCCTTTTAAAATGTAAAGAAAAGCACTGTGGGAAAAAAGGTCAGTCTTTAGTAGCATTATCATATGACCCAGCAATCTGTTGAGTATACACCCAAAAGAATTGAAAACAGGTATTCAACAACAAAAAATGTGTACACAAATGTTCATGGCAGCACTACTCAGAATAATCAAAAGGTGGAAACAACACAAATGTCCATCAGTGGATGAATGGATAAACAAAGTCTGTTTCTCCACAATGGAATATTATCCAGACGTAAAAGGGAATACAGTACTGATACACACCACAGCATGGATGGTCTAGACCACACGCCATAGCTGTGTGGCTGACAACTCACATTTCTGATACCCCTGCTTGGAGGCAGAGGTACAGTCAGAGGACAGAACCTTTCCTACGTGCAGTGGAACCAGCGATTTTAGCTCCCTTAATGAATTCTTCCAAACAATTGCCCTAACCCAAATCAACCTTGGAAGTTAATAGATTCATTTGCGAGATAAAACTTGATATTGATGTTATTTTGGAGAAATGCTCAAATAAACAGAAAGCTCACTATTAATTTGTTCTTCCTCTTTCTCTTCCCCAAGTATCCTGAATTTCTTTACTCTTTTTTTTTTTTTTTTCCCATCTAGGTCCAAGAGTGACGGGCAAACTCTGTTCATGAAGAATTTGGTGGAGGCATATTAACTGTTCAGACAACTCCCCGTAAGGCCATGTGTGAGCTACATGAATCATCTCTCTCAAAAGAATATTAAGCTCCTATGTGCACAAGTGCCTGTGCCTTGTGCAATCTGCTCGGTGCCCTTACTCAATCTGCCACAGCACTCCTCAGCTGCCAGGGAAGCCAACGAAATGTATTAACAGCCTCGCACACAAAGTTCTGCTCGGGCTTGACACCAGCCCCCAAACAGGAGAACAGACTCCACTGGATGCTGGTTTGATAAAGAGGCAGGAACATCAACTGACACTTGTCTATTCAGAGCTTTGAAGGTTTTGTAAAACGTAGGGCCCAAAGTGCAATGAAAACATTATTAAGCACCTACTGTGTAGATGGTATTGCACAAGGATCAGACCTCAAAACCCAGAGCCAGGGTTCAAGACCAGGGAGCATTTAGCAGGTCTGGAGACATCTTGGGTCATCACAACTGGGGCTGCAGGGCTGCTCCTAGAATTTAGTGGCCAGGGATGCTGCTAAACGTCCTACAATGCACAGAACAGCCCCTGCAACAAAGGATTATGCAGTCAACATGTCAGCTGTGCCAAGGATGAGAAACCCTGCCCAAGAGCCAAATTAGAACTGGGTTCAAATCCTGGCTCTACCACTTACCACCTGTTTGAATTCAGACACATGCCTTAAGTTCTCCGGGCCTCAGTTTCTTCATCTGTAAAATGGGGATGATAATGAGACCTACCTCATCATGCTATTGTGAGAATGAGCAGTGTTAACATGTAAAATATATTAGTGTTAGCATAGCATGTTCTGCCTTACCACGCAAGGTGCTATACACTTTTCATAGATAATTACTGATCTTCAGAACAACCCTGAAGGATTGATAATACTATTAATCCATTTTATAGATAAAGAAGTTGAAGCTTAGGATGGTTAAGTGACCTGTCCAAGGACACAGAGTTAGTAAGTTGAGGAGCCAGGTTTTGAGTTTTCTGGATTCTAAGCAGACACTCTCCCAGGATTCTCAAACAGAGGCTTGCATGGCCCAGCAGTACACACGTGCAGAGAATAAATACGGTAGAATTTCCTAGAGCATCATTTTCTCTTGACTCCTTGGTGACAGGAAAAATTGACACATCTATCTGACAAGTCATCTTAAAATGATTTTAGCCTTAATACCATCATAGTTACATTATGAGACGGGCTGCATCCCCTGCATGAATTTCTAAGATAAAGCAGAGAGAGAAGGCCACTTGGGGCACAGCCTGTCCTCCAGTGCTCGTTTACCAGACTGGTTTCCTATGGCTGCTGCAACAAATCCCCACAAACTTAGTGGTATAAAGCAACACAGATTTGTTCTCTTATAGCTCTAGAGGCCCAAAGTCTGAAATGAATCTCTGAACTGGACTGAAATCAAGGTGTTAATAGAGCTGTGTTCCTTCTGGAGGCTGTAGAGCAGGATCTGTTTCCTGGCCTTTCCCAAATGCTAAAGGCTGCCTGCGTTCCTTGGCTCATGGCTCTGCCTCCACCTTCAAAGGAAATGACTCCAACCTCTGCTTCTGTCGTCCGATCTCCTCTCATTCTAACCACCCCCACCCAGTCTCACTTGTATAAGGATCCTTCTAATTATGTTGGACCCCCCCCCAGATAATCCAGAAAAATATCCCCATTTGAAGATCCTTAACTTAATCATACTTGCAAAGTCCCTTCTGCCATAAAAGTTAACATATCCACGGATTTCAGGGATTATGACATCTTTGCAGAGGGGCCTTTATTCTGTCTACCACACTCCCTAAGGTTGTTGTGTAAAAATAGTTAGGAAATGCTTAAGTCCTAGAAGTGTTCTAGGAAGGATTCCAAGACAAGGACTGGGTTCCTCAATGGAGGAACCCCGTGGCCAGAGCAGAAACCCTACTACGAGAAGAACAAAGTCAGTGTTAGAGAAGACGGGGGTCTGCATTCTGAGCTGGAGCATCCGAACTCCCTCCCAACTGGGGAGTAAATTAGAGCACTAAGAAGGCTTGGAATTAAGCTTAAAGCACCACCCAACCTCTTTGTATTGGTTTGCTAACGCTACCAAAGTAAAGTGTCACAGCCTGGGTGGCTTTACCATGAAAAACTTATTTTCCCACAATTCTGGAGGCTACAAGTCTGAGACCGAGGTGTCAGAAGGGTTGGTTCCCTCTGAGACTTTCCTCCTTGCCTTGCAGATGGCTGTCTTTCTTCCTGTGTCTTCACGTGGTCTTCTCTCTGTTGTGTCAGTATCCTAATCTCCCCTTCTTATAAGGACACCAGTCACCTTGTATTACAACCTCATTTTAACCTAAATTAGGACCTCATTTTACCTTACCTCTCTGAAGACCCCATCTCCAAATACAGTCACATTCTGAGGCACTGAGGGGATTAGGACTTCAACATATGGCTTTTAGGGGGACCACAACTGAGCCAGTAACACTCTCAAACAATAAACTCCAAAATGTCCCAGGTTCCTCCTACCCTCTGATGAAGCCAGAGACATGCCTCTTCTCCCTGGAAACCATCAGAATTTGAAAACCTCTGTATAGCACAGGTAACTACATTCAATATCTTGTACTAGCCTATAATGAAAAAGAATCGGAAAAGGAATACTTACATACACACATATGTAAAACTGAATCACTACACTGTACACCAAAACTAACACAACATTGTAAATCGACTACACTTCAATTAAAAAAGAAAAAGAAAAAGAAATACACTGAAAAAAAAAAATTGAAAACCTCTATGCACCAGCATGGGGAAGGGGCATTCCCCATTCTAGAGGTGGGAGGAAAGCCACAGACTCTACGTGCAAACCAAGTACGCGGTCTCACCAAGGTCTATCCATGGCCATCTTTTGAAAGTTGATCTCTAACCAAGCTCATTTAGGCTGTGGAGTAGTTCCAGCAGGTTACAAGAATATTTTTATGACTCGGCAAGCAACCACATCACACCTCAAAATCAGAGACTGAAACAGACCCTTACATTCAATGCCAGTGAAAAATAGGAGTTGCCTGGGAAGAGCTTGCTCTGGAAGACCAGGAGCTTCTGGAGGGGTAGGGGGCAGTGGAGGCTGCAGCTGGCTTCAGCTCCCAAGCCTGCCGCTTATCACGGGAGGGAGGCATGCTTGTGGAGCACAGGTGGAGAACTCACTCACAGGGGAGAAGGCAAAAACACTGGGCTCAGAGGTACAAGTAGAAGAAAGCATATTTCTATTCTGTATTTTAGGAGAGGGAGCTTGGAACTGTCTTCAGCCTCACCTCCCCATTTCAGGGCACAGCTGACATTCAGCAGAGGAGAGACAGCATCCTCTTTCCTGTTCTGGAAAACCACTGCACATGCTTTGCTATATAAGACATAGAGAGCTCACTAATACTCTCGTCTGACATCCAGCTGATCTATATGGGTACAATCGAGCTGGTTATTAAAATACTGAAAAGCCTGGGTTTTGATTCCACGATCTTCAGTGACTTCAAGTCCCTCTGCCATTCAGCCCCTCCTTCAGGAACCACCACCACCCCCAGCCCGCGCGCGCACACACACACACACACATAAACCTTCTCATAATCAGCCACTAGAGGACTAATGCCCAACACAACAGGAGTGCCAGGGTCTTATGAAGGGGGTATCTGCTCTGACTAATTGCTAATTCTCTTAGTCCTTTTGGGCTGCTCTAACAACATACCAGAGACTGGGTGGCTTATAAACAACGGGTATTTATTCCCCACAGTTCTGGAGGCTGGAAGTCCAAGATCAAGTCATCAGCAGATTCAGGGTCTGGTGGGGACCTGCTTCCTGGTTCACAGATGGAACTCTTCTCCCTGTACCATCACATGGCAAAAGGGGCAAGGGATCTCTCTGGGCGCTCTTTTATAAGGGCACTAATCCCATTTATGGGGGCTCCGTCCTTATGACCTGATCACCTCCTGAAGTCTGCACCCCCACATACCATCACAACGCAGGTTAGGTTTCAACACAAGACTCTGGCAGGGATGCAGCCATTCAGTCCACAAAATGATCATGCCGGGCTAGTGGTTAAATATTTTGAAAATCCCCCACAACTGTTAATATCAACCCTACATCCCTCTTACTTTCATTTAAAATTCATCTCACTGCCCCCACCCCTGCCATGGAAACAGGGAACAGTGCTTCTCGGCCACCCGTGCAGCATCCCCTTTATATGCAAGGCAGTCATCCTCACATCCTCACTCTGCCTTGGCTTTTCTAGAGAAAGGAATAAACTATGGCTTTGCATCCCCACCGTTCACCACAAAGCCTGGGACAAGGGCACAGCCCCGGCCCACTAGGACGCGGTTCTGTACCTCACCTCCTGGCGAATCAGAATCGTCAAGTCCCACAAAGTGAGTTTCTGCTGGGAAATTTTACATTTTACAGCAATTCTTGAAACAACACTGATACAGACACAACGGTTGAGCAGTGCCTGATGACTAAGAATGAATAATCATAGAACTCCCTGCCAGGCTTCAAAATATTTATTATTTTTTAGAAATTTAAATTATTTCGCTGTACTTTATACTGGAATCCATCATTCTCTGAGGTTTTTCCATTTGCACAGTGAGAAATATCAAAGAGGTTAAGATGTGCAGCACCTAGGGAATATAAAAGAGTGATCTGACTAAATTAAAATATATTCCACAGCAGGTGCCATAAAAGAGATGCAAATTAAAACAATGAGATAACATTTCCATAGAGCCAATTAGAAAAAATCTGTTTCAAGTGCTGGCCAGAGTTAGACAACAGAGGTATTTTACCATTGCTATTGGAAATGTCTAGTGGTTTAGTCTTTCTGGAAACCAATTAGTAGCAGTAAAGGATTGTTTAAAAAATAAATAAATAACCACAGCTAATATAAAAGTAATCTAATGAATGCAGAGGATTTGTGAGATTCAGAGAAGTATAAAGAAAATTAAAATCAACTTTGATCGCATCATCCACAAACAGCTATTATTAACATTTTGGTATCTATCCTTCTGGTCCTTTTTTCTATATTTATATACAAAAACACGTGTAAAATACATATTGATTATGTAATTTCATACATTGTTTTTAATTTACCTAACATTGCATCATGTAATTAGCACGGCAAATCATTTATAAGCATTTTTATCTACTACATTTTCCATTCTACGGACACATCATGATTTACGTGATAATTTAGATCTCTTCATATTTGTTGCTATTACAAACACCTCAGTGAACAGTTTTACAAGGAAAAAACCATGTGTGGTGACAAATGTTAACTGGAGTTATTGTGGTCCTCATTTTGCAATATACACAAATATCAGATCATGACATTGTACATCTAAAATTAACATAATGTCAATTATGCTGTAATAAAAAAAAAAAGAGTAAATACAGAAGAAAAGAAAAGTACCAATTAAGCACGGGGAAAACCAGTGGCAGTTAACTAAAGTGCAATTTGACCATAAAGCTCAGGTCTTCACCCAGACCTGCCATTTTGAAAATCCCACTGGTGGAAGCCATGGCTGCGAGCCATAGCAGGCATGTCATTTTCTACAGCTCCACACCCTCTTCCCATGGTTCTGGCTCTGTTTACCCAAATCAACCAACACTAAAAAATAAGATGTGGTTTTTTTCTTTTCAGCCCTAGGACTACAGATGTACACGACAATATGGATTTCAAATGCCACTCACTATTCCTTGACAAGAATCTCCTAGTGTGGAAGAGACAAGATAAAGCAGGAGGCATTTGGTCATTTGTGACAACAGGATAGAAACTGGCAAAAAGCTCAATGTTTTGACCATGAGAACTGCTGTCCAGAGGAAAATCCAGGAGCTATGAAAGCATCGCTGGGGCCTGGCATCCTTGAGGAACATGCTGAGAGGAGGGAAGCAGCCTCCTCCACCCTGAGGCTCATCCTTGGCCACGTGGAAGGGTCAGCTTCTTCTGGATCAGGAGTTCTCGAATTTGACTCTAGATCCCTGCCCTCTAGGGCATCTTCCCTGACAAATCCTCTACCCTCAGACTTCTGAAAGAGGTGCCTTTCTCCAAATTTCACAGCCCCCAAACTATCTCAACTGTCAGGCTTCAACTGCAAGTCTCCTCCAGTTAGATTCTGGGTTACACTGAAGCCAACAATTTGATCATAGATATATCTACAGAACATTTGGGCCCAGGGTACAGACTCAAAAAAATGTTTGAAGCATGAACATATTCATAAACCAGTAAGTAAATTCATTCCAAAGAGCCTATTAATGGGTTTCAGAGGGTCTGTGTGCCCCTGAAATTTCACATAATATTGAATGCATGCTCATGAATATGCATCCCTTTAGGGAGGGTCCATCACCCTTGTTAGCATATAAAGTGATCATGACCACCCCTCCCCCAACCACCTCACATTATCTTAAATTCCTTAGGTGAGATGTGGGCCTAGCTCCGAGTGCCAGTGATTTTCAGCAGTCACCTAACATCCGAGCGTGAGTTTTTATTTTGTTTGGGGAAAACAAGCCCAGTTGGGGACCAATGGAAAATGATTAACCTCTTTCAAGTCAGTAGGATTTAAAAGAAGAAAAGATCTTTGTAACATACCAACTTCAACAAAAATTAAAAAGGGAAACAAACTGCCATTCCAATTAACATTCTTCCTCTTTGAATAGGTAACACGGTCACCTCCATGGAGAGAAGCAGGCAACTGAGGATCAGCCATGCATTAATTAAGCAAATATTCTTTCTCTGAATGCTGCACTGTATTATTTGCATTTTTTTTACTCTGCACATGAGTACCTATTAATAATAAATGAATAATTAGAAAGAAAACATATCCATTTCCATCACACGGGAAATTGTAATTTTTGAATGGGAAGACAAAGCATTTGGAAGGAATCTGGGGTTGTGTCTTTTCCTTGGGAGACGTGAAGGGAAAACGGAGGAAGCGGATTAACAATGGAACAGTAGCCAGACCAGTGTCTGCCATAAGCAAATGTTCAAAACACAGGGGAGTACAACAGACAAAAAAGGGTAATTTGACAACCGAAAAGTCAGAGAGGGGACCAGCTATATCTCTTTCAGGTTTAAAAAAAGCATGACTACAGTAATATGTGCAAAACATCAGTGGACTTTAATGTCATTAAGATGAACTGGGTGCAACTGCAGAAACTTCCTTTTCGGAAATCGCTGGCAATTATTCTAAACATCGTCTTCGGAAGATGTGCTTCTTAGACAAAAACATTTCCACTAGTAAATATGACACCGGCTGACCTACTTATGCTCATATTTATATATGTGTGTGTGAGTTGATATATACGTAGGTTTTCTGCTTTTCAAATATCGTCTACCCTTTAGGATGATGTAAAGTTCTTTGGGGATCTGAGGTGGTGATGCAGGGATCATAAATTCCTCCCCCATGCCAGGCAAATTTATACTGAATTACTCACACACTTACAGAAAGTGAGGATGTTGGTTTTCAGCCAAATCCAAGGGCCTAAAGTGCCAGGACTTGGGGATTTAAAAAAAATTCAAGGATCTGAGAAGTGTAGAGTCTCGGAGTTAGAAAGGACCTCAGAGGTGACCCAATCCAGTCTTGCCAA
This sequence comes from Camelus ferus, assembly GCF_009834535.1. NCBI lineage: Eukaryota > Metazoa > Chordata > Mammalia > Artiodactyla > Camelidae > Camelus > Camelus ferus. The sequence goes on along the minus strand of NC_045713.1, from coordinate 29,728,475 downwards.
TGTGAGTCCAACTCTACGCAATCCTGACAGATGGGCAGTCACTCTTGGCTCAGTCGGGTCAACAGACACATTATTCTATGAAACATCACAGTCTTCTATTAGAGACCTAACTGCCAATGCTTATTCCTCATAATAATCTTATAATTTTATCCTCTTGCCTCAGTTCTGTCCTCAGAAAAACAACAAAAAATTAAGAGCCTATGAAGTATTTGAACACATCTCTCCTATCCTCTCTGAGATTTCTCCAGGCTGAACTTTCCTAAACATTTCTTCTGAGACTCTTATCATATATCATTTAGATACTACATGATCCTGGAGGCTCTTCCTCTGGATATACTGAAGATTTTCAACAGTCATCTTCAAATATTAATCCCCAGAACTAAGTCAAGTCTACAGATAATGAACAGTGTCAGTGTTGCTGGAGACATGATCAGGGGTACCAGGTAACCACTGCTCCTACACCTTTGCTAACAGAAGCAAATTTTGCTCCAGTGGCAATTATCCATTCTTGGAGAAGAATCTTGATTATTAGTCTCTATCAGTGACATTCAAGGGGTGACACATGACCCAGTTCTGGCCAATGAAATGTAAGAGGAAGTCTGCTCTACTGAAAGGATAGAGGGCCTAGAAGAAAACTTCTTTTCTCTCCCTTTTCTTCCTTTTTTGAATGCTGGCATGTGAAGATGTGATGGCTGGAACAGAAACAGCCATCTTGTGACCACAATGAACCAGCAGCCAAGCAAGGCAAAGTAGAAGAATGGAAAAGACCTGAGCCCTTACTGGATTACTGAGACACTAAACCAGACCTGGGGCTCCTTGTTAAACAATAAAACTAAACATCTTAATGGTTTAAGCCACCATTGCTCAAATATTCTGTTACTTGGAGCTGAAGACACTCCTAACAACAGAAAAGGTATAATAGAACCATCATCTCTCTTAATTTGAACATTATATTTCTAGAAATGTGGCCTTTACTTTTTGAAAAGCCCTACCACTCCTTGGGATGGGCTGAGCATCTGGTCAATGCAAAACAAATGAACAAATAAACAGAAACCCTGTGACTGAGGATCACAATTTCAAATGCTTACAAAGGCCATGCAGTTAACATAAATACGTGAATCTGGCTAGATGTGAGGTAACAGGGAGCAAGGAGGGCACAGTGAACTTGAAAATGTGTGCCTCATACGAAGACATTAAAAATCAAGCATTTTAAAATACTATGCTGGTAAAATCAAATACTAACACAACTATGAGCCAGATTCAGTAGGCAGTCCACCGTTTAGTGACCCTTGCAAAAATCAGCCTCGAGTGAGCTGGAAAGCCCCATCTCCCCCTTCCTGCAGGAGTGTACATTCCTCCTACACAGGTCAGTGCAGTCCAAAGTATGGGTTCAGCATTTCAATCTGGAAAGACAGCTTTGAATTTTAATTCCATCATCCAACATCTTAATCATTTCAGTTAAGGCAACCAGATTATTAACATCAAAATCTATATAGTTCCTCTTGAATTTAAGCCCCTTCTCTAAACCAACTGGATTCACAGTCATTAACTTGAAAAGATAATAAAATAAGAGCAAAAGAATATGATCACAAGGATTCTTTAATCAAATATCTTCGGGACTGCCAGGGTCCTTGGATTTCATATCTCAGAGCCACTTACTCCCTGGCAGAGAGAAAATGAGAAAATATACGTGTCCACACCCTAAAGCCTTAAGCCTGGTGCAAATATATGTTCCTTTCAGAGGAATTATTTACAGTAAAGGTCACTGAGACAATCTCCTCCTCCAGTCAGTTTCACACTGGCCACATTTAATCTTCAGTTTGCCAGGATAAAGCTCATAGCAAGTCCTAAGAACTCAAAGGAAGCTTCTGGTTGTCCCAGTTAAGAAAATAAAAATCATTTCATGTTGGACTCTCTAGTTCTAAGAGTTCTGTGAGATTCGTTCCCAATCTTTTGCAGGGGATACCCTCATATCAGCACATCACCCTTCAGGTTATTATAATAATATTATAATATAATTATATTGGTTATTAAAAAGTACATGTACTTTGGAGAAAAATAAAAACCACAAAATATAAATACAATTAACAACAGTGTTTAGTATGAGCTAAGCTCTGAGCTTTATGTCCACCATCTCATTTAAATCTCACAACTCTGCAAAGCAGGTACTATTATTGTCCCCATTTTAAAGATGAAGACACTGAGCCTCAGAGACATTAAGGAATGTCCCCATGATCACCCAGCTGGTAAATGATGGCACCTGAATTTAAGCCCAGACATTCTAATTCAAGGTCCAACTTATTAACCATGCTGTAATGACATTTCTTAAAAGATGAAAATAGCCATGAATCTACCACCAAAAGATAACCACCGCTCACATTTTTGTGTGCTTCTTGCCCATCTTTTCTTGAAGGTAATACAATTTTCAGAGCTGGAAAGGGCCTTAAGAGATAATATCACCCCAGACTCTCATTTCGCAGAGGGAGAAGCTGAGGTTGAGAAAGCTGCAGGGCCTTTCTCGAGGTCACACCACGATTTGGAAATGGAATTTAGGTCCTCAGATTCTTTGTCCAAAGGTATTCTGAGATTTTCTGACTTGAGCTGGTTGCTAGTGGCTCCAGTTGGTTGGTGAGGGCTTCCTGGAGGACTGTGTTTAGAAGGGTTTAAGGCCTGTGGCCAAAAAGGACAAAATGCTACAGTAGATTAGTGATGATGATAGCTGTGAACGTAGCAGCACGGCTGCATGCACACCCCAAATTTGCTACCTGCCAAGGAGCAGCCCTGGGGGAGAAGAAGAATGCCCAGGAAAGGCTCTCTTAACAAAGACCAGCTATTTTCTTTGCCTGCATCGGGGTGTCAAACCCCAGGGTCTTCAGGACCAAGTCTGTAACATAGATGAGTGAGGTGGGCAAGCTGGAGCCAGAAGGAAGGAAGAGCCCTGCCCTAAGTGAGGAGGGGCTCTCTTCATCTCCAGTCAACTGTCACCACGGGGAGAAGTAGGTCCAGGGTTACCAGGCCTTCTGGTTTTTCCAAAGAAGCATGAAATTTGGATTTTTTTTTTTTTAATATGACAGGGCTTAACTTTAAAATGTTGGCAACTAATTCAAATTTAAATAATTAGGGAAAGTGCAGAACAAACCAAACACACTAGTTAATAACATTATAACCTCTCCTTTTCATGATAGCCTTATCAGAAGCCACTAACTCTCTGTTACAAACCCGGGATTTTCCCCTCTCTCTTTCTCTCTTTTATTTTGTCTCTTTCTCTCCCCCTTACCCTACCTATAGAAGCATTTTCCATCTGAGGCTACAAAAGAGATGAACCCCACCCCTAACCCCATCAGACCACATCTATCTAGTGTCCAAGTGATCGCCAGTGACCCCTGAGGGCCATTTGGAAAATTAATTAATCTCTCCAGTGACGCCTGTTGCTCTCAGATGACTGATGTGAGGAGGAGGGGATGACTGCATCTGACATGCCTCATGGAAGAGACTAAAGATAGGCCTCCTCACTCTCCCAGGAGCTACCTAATGCCTTTATGGTAGGAACTGAGTGGGCTCCACCAACATTCTGATGTGTGTGTCTGCCCTTTCCATGAGCTTTCTGTGTTTAATGGGAGGGCCTGTCACTCACATCCAAACTCCGCAGCTGCCAGGTTACAAGAGCACAAGCTCCCACCTCCTGCAGATGAGTTGTTACTCAGCAGTGCCACATCCCCCAATTTCTGTTAATCCCCAGGATGGCTGGTAATTATCGGCCCACTAGAGAGAAGAGAAGACTTGGCACACACCTATGAAATCAGTCAGCATTTAGGAACAAACACTGCATGGAAAGCCCTGCCCCACAGTGTGGTAAGTTCTTCCGGGAACTGCAGTAAGCTGGCATCGAAACCAATGACTTGATTCATTCAGTCAACAAATATTTACCAAGAAACAAATGCAAAGGGCAAGGTCAGTGCAAGGTGCTACATATGTAGACCAGAAATTAACTTTACTAAAGTTGAAAAAAAAAAAAAAGACTAGTTCAAATAATTGTGATACAAACAGAATATTCTGCAGCCATTTAAAATCATGTTAGAGAGGTCTGTTTAATGATAAGGGGAAATTCCAAGAATACATAATCAAGTTTGAAAAAAATAAAAGCAGGTTGTGAACTATAACTGGGTCAAAATCAGAGTGAACACATTCAGCAGCCTCCCTTTTCTGCTCCTAAGACATAGACTCTATAGATAAATCTTAGGTGTTTTAAAATTTACATAGTAGTGCTTAGAAATAAGAAAAGAGAATTACAGATCAGAAATAGAGGGGACTCCCTAACAATAAATGGATCAAAAGATGGGACGCCACAATTTCAAGTAGGAATCAAAGACCACGGGGGAATGAGCCTGGTATGAGCCATGGGCAGAGGTCCTAACCTAGGGAATAAGGGGCAGAACTGGACCCAGAACCATGCTGCTAGCTGTGAATGGGAACGTAACATCTGCACCTTGAGTCACAGCCAAAAGGATGCCTCTGTATGTGTCAAGGGGCCAAAATGAAGTCACCTGCATGAGACTGGGACCGGAGCCTGCACCACAGACTACATGGAGTAGAAAGAGAGCTCTGAGCTGAGCGGTTGACGGAGCTGTGGTTTAAAAGCACACACCCTTTACAGATATAGGGCAGAAGAAACCATAAAATTGCCTTGAAAATAAGTTCACACACAAAAATTAGAGACCATATGAGGCCATCCAACGATCAGATTCTACAAAATGGAAGAATTCATACTGGAAGAAACAAAGATACTAGAACACTCGGAGAAGGGCGTCATAATAAGTTTTTTTTTTTTTAAATCCTCGAAGGTACAGAGAAGGGATTTACAACCACAAAGCGAGAAGAGTTTTTATAAAACAAGAAAAAGCAGGAAGGTATGAAAAGGAACCAATTACGTATCTCAGAAATAAAGTGAAATTTGTTGAAATTTAAAACTCAACAGATAGGCAGAATAATAGACCAGACATAAATGAAAAGAGCTGGTTCAGTGGAATGCAGAATTGAGGAAATGTAGCATAAACATAGCATAGAGAGAGAACTTTTAAAAACGTTTAAGATACATGGAGAATTGATTAAGAAACTACATTTTGAGAGAAAAGAGAGAATGTTGGAGGGGAAGCATCCAATAGACAATGGCTGAGATTTTTCTAGAATTAAGAAAAGCCTGTATCTTCTAAGAAAGCCCACAGAATGCAAAGTACAATAAACAAAGCCATATATACAGTACAATCCTAAACCTGTAACTAAACACACGGAGCTTAGAGCGAAATAGACCCCAGTGTCCACAGTGGTTACTCCAGTGACAAGATTTAAAGGGAGGGTTTTATTGATTTCTTTAAACTTCAATACATTTTCTAAGTGCTCTACAATGAAAAGACATTATTTTTATAAATTGTGAAGGAGGAATATCATTATTTCAAATATGCATATACACATAAACACTTAAAATCTGCCCTCAAGGAACTTACACTCCAGTAGAGGAGAGGAGGTATTCATAGAGATAATACATAAAGCAAAACCCACCTAGTAACCCACATGGCTAGATGTACCTAAAATGTAAGCCTTACCTTTTCCCCCCACGGAGAAGTTAGGAATAAGCGGGGGAAAGGGAGGGGGGAGTGAGCAGGTTGAGCAAAAACGTAAAGGTCTAGTGCTCACGCTTGATTCACGAGGGGCTGTTATTAAAACCAGAGTGCATTTCACTTGGATGGGATCAAAATGGTAAACCAAGATTAGAACTTTATCTACATCAGGCATCATTTTCACGTCTAAATTAATTATATTTCAAGACCACCCACTGATGGAAGCAAATATTAATATCTCTCCACTGTGAATCAAAGTAAACCACAAATATCTGCCACGTAGCATATTTCAGTTATTACGAAGCTTTGTTCTTTTTTTTCCCCCAAGGGTCAAGTAGACTTAGGAAAAAGCAAAAAATAGGGGGAAAGGGTTCAATTTAACTGATACTCAAATTAACTACCACTCATCCACAGGGACCTATCATGCTACCAATTTAGAAGTGCAGGCAATATGTTCTGAGCTTTACCAAATGAGCATCATCTTAGGTGGGCACAGAGAGATCTTATAGGCTTAGGGAGATTCAGGTTTTGTGGCCATAACCCCACTGGCACACCCAACCAAACAAGTCGGAGTTTTAGGCAATGCCCACAACTGCTTCTTCACAGCCACACAAACTGCACTCAGCCTTGAGCCCCACAAGAAATAGGTGGCAAAAAGCACCAGCCAGCTCGATGTGTCACTAGTGGAAGGAAGGGCTGCTCACATCTCAGACACTCTCCTTCCTTTTTTAACATGACCAGGTTTCTCAAAATATCACCCTTTAACCCACTTCCTCTCAACATCATCTGCACAGCCCACACATGGGACCCAACACATACCCCAATATTATCCCACTGACTTCTTTGATTCCCTGCCATAAGGACCAACTTGAAAATCCTGACAACAATGAGGAGTATCCAGTTTCCTTCACCATTTTTGAGCCAACAGATACTTTCATTCCTCTCCTCTCTGTGCCCTCTTAAATCTCTCTTGCATCTTGACTCCTCTGAAAATATCCTTTCTCATTTTTCTTTTGCCATTTCCTGACTCCCTTTTTCTTCTTTACTCTTAAGTGGAGTCACACTTTTGTCCAATCCCCATAAGGCAGTTTCATGCGCTAGGAGAGGAAGATGCTTCTGCCCATATCCCCTGGACTTCACAAAACTCCCTTTCTAACACCCGCATCAAGGGAGGAGCAGGGTCACTGCCTATCAAGGGGGTGTTCAACTATGGGGACCCACTTCTGTTCCTGCTTCTTTGCCTACAATCAGGTGGGTAAGTCAGGTAAGACTCTAAGCCCCATACTCGCCAACTGAGATCTCTCAGCCTAAGCCTCACTCCAGTTTTTACCAGATTTCTCCACTGATTGTGCTGGGCCCTAGTCAATTCAGAATTTGCACTTACAATATGGCTGTTTTTGTGTGTGCTAGCTACTCCTTCCATCAAAACTTCAGAAGGGAGAAGGAATTGGTGGCAATTTTTAGGTCCCAAAGTCATACTCTAAAACCCTGTAGGAAAAAAAAAAAAAAAAAAAGGCTGCTATTCTCCTTCTCCATGCCTTCATCAGAAATCAGAGAACCAGAAAACCAGAGGTCTAGTTCCCTCACACACCATGTGGTCTTGGCTGAGTCTTAACTGCCCTATGCCCCCGGCCCTTCATCTGAAAGTTACAGGATGCTGTAGTAGACTCTTAAGGCCATTCTCAGTTCTGAAATAGCCATACATCAGTGGCAAGACATGGCTGTTCCCTACTTTTTTCATCCCAGAAGGAAGCCCCTCAAAACTGAGAGGGGGCTGGGAAAATGCTCAGCCACACATAGGAATTCTGCTAGGCTGCAAACCACTTAAAATGAATGTTTAATAAGATACTGCATCCGTTGTGTACTTCAGCTGAATGTGCTGCAGCCCAGGAGACCTGAAAGAATTAATACGGTTCCCAAAGGAGCTGGTGGGAATTGCTGAGGCAGAAGCAGACTCTGATTTGATAAATGTAAAAGTGCTTTGAGAACGTCAGAAGGAAAGTGCTATGACAAATGTCTGCTCGCTCCATTAGGATGTCTCCTGCTATCTAAGGAACACACTCCAAGAAGGTCTCAGGGCTGGGGACCACAGCACACAAGTGCATTCACGCTTCCCTTCCCTTCCTCACCCCTCCAATCCCTTCCTGGGGCTTAGATCGAGCCACAGTGCCCTGCAACACCAATCCTTCCCTTTTTCTCATTCTTCACTTTGCTTTTTCTTTCCGACCTCCACTTCTGCACAATTCTCAAACCAGGCACTCATGACATCTCACTCAAATCTTCAAATCTCTCCCCCAACCCTCTCCAAATCAACACTCTAAGCTGGTCCATAGTAAGACACCCCCCCCCCCGTCATTCTAAGCAAGAAACTTGGACACACCTTCCTTCATTCTGACTGCCTCTAACTTCAGTATCAAAACCCATCCTTGGGAGCCAACCCTTGCACCTGAGGGCCTTGCAGCCCTTATCAGTCCCTCCCAAGGAACATGTAGGAAAACACCAGGCCCCTGATGCTCTGGGTCTGCAGTCATTTCTCTCCACTCACAGCCACTCCCCTAGAGAAGCACAGCTGCACGTGCCTCTGGCCCAGGGCTTCTCAAACTTTCCACCTCGCTCCCCATAACCGTAGAGAGTCTGCAGAAGTATGACATTTTTCTGCCCTTTTGGGGTTCACCTAAAAACTTTGCATTTTATTCCACAACATCCCCACATTTGATCTTTTAGAAATCATTTTAGTTGCTTACCACGGTAGGGGGAAAATGGACATTTTTCACAAAACAAGCAGGTAAAATTGACATTATAGGAGTATAAGCCTTATTCCAGTCCCCCAGGCTCTCCTCTGTGCACTACTTGGAAATCTCCAAGCATTCCACTACCACTCACCCCATCATACTTTTCATTTCCTGAGTTCTTCCAGGCACACCAAGGTGCCTCGAGTACCCCGCTTTTCAGAACCAAAGCAAAAAGCATTTCCATTCAATTCTAGGTTGGAGAGGCAGGACCTGGTTCTCACTTGGGTCAGTGGCCACTACCCCTTTTCAGATCAAGACAGAAGCCAGAGGCTCCCAAAGATTGCTGTGGCCGCCATATGATTGTCGTTGGCTCGGTCGCGGCTGCCCACCATCTCCCGGCCTTACCTTGTCAGCCATGATCATAGATGCGCCCCCGTGGATGCCCAGGATGGGGATGAAAGTCTGTGAAGAGATAAAATCCAGCATCTGGGCCACGGCCTCCTGATCGGTGTCGTCCCCAAACACCAGGCCGTGGATGCGGGCCCCTGACATGAGGTCACACACGTGCGTGATGAGGCTCTTGGGGTCCGTGCGGTTCATCAGCAGCGCTACCACGTTCACGTCCATGGGCAGCCCCGCCGCCTGCTCGGGACCCCACAGGTTTCGCAGTTCGCGCTCGGTCACGTCGTGGCTGTGACCCAGCAGGACTGGCGATGTTCAGCGCCGGTGGGCCCTTCTCCGCCGCCGCGCTCTGCGTCGGACCGCGCCAGACCAGAAGGGCCGGCAGCACCAGCAAGGTCCAATAGCCCAGTCTGCCCATAGTCGCCACTTACGGTCCCTGCAAGGTGAAGAAGAAGAGTCAGGGCTGCTGTGTGCAAGAGTTCTAGACGAAAGGGATTACCGACCCAGCCCGTTGCTCTAGGAGCCAGGTACAGAACCCACTCCCAGCGAGAGCTGCTGGAGTCACTAACTCCATTCCCCATGCCCGACGCCATCCACAACTCTCGACCCATCTCCAACTCTATCTCCAACTCCAATCCGCGCTAATTCTCCATCCCTGTCCCCCAAACCATCTTCGCATTCAGCCTCCTCATCCCCGGTCTTCAGCCTCCTCTCCATCTCCGACTCTCACCACACCTCCCACCGCATCCCCCAAGTTAGCTTTGGACCACTGCCCCTGAGCATAGGCGCGGAACAAACCCTCCACCCACCCGGCTCCCACCCGGGCTAGTGCGGACCAAGTTACTGACCCCGCCCCCTGTTCGCAGGGAGCAAACTGCAAAACAGTCACGGGCGTGCGGAGGCGACAGAGCGACTCTGCATCTCTACTCCCGCTCTAAGCGAGTTGACTGACCCCGCCCTCTGCGAAACCGCGGGGTTCAGCACCCACCTGACTCCACTCGGCACCGGCACGGGCTGCAGACCCCGCACCTCTCCTGCAGGGTACATCCCAAACGCATGGGAGTAAGGACGCTCGCTTGTGCGCCCCAGGATCTAGGGTGCCTGGGAGAACTTAGGGTTCGCCCCACCTTGCGCAAAGGGGCCATAAAGCGATTTTCACTCAACTGCAGGCAGCCCTAGGATCCACCCCTTACACGCGAGCGTACACACACACACAGACACACACATACACACAATCTCTGACGCTCGCCGTGTGCAATGCAGAATTCCGGAGAGGAGGCAGGTTCCCCCGGGGGCCGGCGCGTGGGAGCTGGCGAAGAATGTGCACAAGGGTGTGGGGCAGGGGACAGTTGGCTCCCTAGAAACCCTCCGACCGACGTGAAATGTACAGCACCCCCACCCATCCATCCCAGCCTTTCCTTCAGGTTCTGTTACCAAGTCTTAGGTGCACGTGGGCAGCGGGCTGCACACCCTCACAGGCACGCACGCATTTCTGCGCACATCTGCAGGCCGCAGTAGGGGAGCCCACGGCCATCCGGAGTCTGCACACGTCCTCGGGCGGTGCACACACGTATCGCGCCAGGTACACAGCAGTGCCTGCCTGCAAATACGGGCACAGTCGTGCACGCGTGCACAGGCGCGCGCCCCTCCGGCCGGGCGCTGCTGGAGCCCGGGGAAGTTGAGGAGAACTCGCACGGGCCTCGGCACTCTTCGGCTGAGCATCACGGAGCGCGGAGCCGCAGCGCCCCCTGGTGCTCCTCCCGCACCTCGCCAGCGGTGCTCCCTCTCCCGCTCTATTTCTCCCTCTCTCCCCTGATCCTTCTCCCGCTCTCCCTCTAGTCGAGTCTTCCTTCTGCCCGGCCCGCCGAGCCCAGGTCTTCCGCTGGGACGTACCTGTAGCCGGAGAAGGTCGAGGATGCAGTGGGGCGCGCTGCGCGCACGAGCATCTCGGCCGCCTCAGCAGCCACCGGGTTTAGCGGGTTCCCGCATGCTGCGGCCCCCGCGCGCTCCCCTGGCTGTCCCGCGCTGTCCGCATCGCCCCCACGGGGGGCGGCTATCCCAGCCGGAGGCTCTGCAGCAGGGCTCTACGAGGGCGGAGAAGAGATGGAGAGGCAGGATCAGCCCACCGGCGGGGGGTGGAGTACGGGGGGACAGACTGCAGTCTGCAGTGCTCACAGCCCCTCTGTGCGCACAGGGGGCTCGACCGGAGACGGGGAGCTGAAGCTCCGTGCTCAAGACGCCCCCAGCTGGGATCCTAAGACCCTGAGGCCGAAATGGAGAGCTCCACTTCGGGTAGCACAAGAGAACCGGAGCCCCAGGTTGGCCACCCTCGAGAAGCTAACAGGGCACCTCCACTCTCACCCCCTGCCACCTCCCTGGCGCCGGCTGCTGGGAGTTGTGCGGCCAGGAGCTGCTGAGCAAGGCGGGTAGGGAGAGAAAGAGGAGGGAATGGGGGTTGAGTGGGGGTGCTGGCTGAGTTTGCGATGTGCCGGCAGGAGGAGAGGGGGAGGGAAGGACTCCGGCTCCCGCGGTCCCGGATCCCCGAGGGAGGTGCGATCTTTCCCACGCAAGGATCCTCTTGCGGTCCTGTCGCCCCCTCTTATCAAGGCCTCCCACCGTCCTCTTCCCAAAGGGGCCGCCCAGACCCAGCGTCCCGTGCCAGCACTCACCGCAGCCTCTCTCCACATAGTTCTCAGCAGTGGCCGCCCCTGGTCATCTCCAGGGCTGATGGCTGCGGCCGCGACTCTCAGCGCTCACCCGGCCCCATGCCCCGGCTAAGCCCTCGGCGCCTCCCTCCGAGAGCCTGAGCTCGGCTTCCTGCCCCACTCCGGACAGCAGCTGCCCGATCCTCTGAGAGCGCCCAGGAGTCCTCTCCGCAGCCCAGGCTCCGGGCTGGTGTGTGTGTGAGGGCGAGTGTGTGATTGAATGTGGGAGCGCGCGCGCGCGTGTGGCCGGGGATCCCCGCGGTCCCCGGCCGAGAGAGGCGCGGGCGGGGGAAGGCAGCTCCCTCTAGCCCTTAGCTGCGGGGCCAGCTCCGCGCCTGGCGTTCAGCTCCCCACTTTCCGGCGGGAGTCCTGAGAGCTCCTGGCCACCCTGATTCGCAGCTCTGGCCAAATCGGGCTCCCCAGGCGTGCTTCTGCTGCGGTCGCCTCGGAGGAAGAGGAGGAGGAAGCCAGGGGCGCCCCCACTGCAACTTGGGGACTTGTTCTCAGTCGGCGAGACGCAGCAGCCCCCGCGAAAACCGTAAAGGCTTGGAGCTCCGGCGAGCGAAAGAGTCTCCCGTCCGCAGCCACCCTCCCCAGCGGCGGGCTAAGGCAGACCCCGCAGTCCCTCGGCGGCGGCGCAGAGCGCGGCCACAGGCTCCCGGAGCGCACGGCGGCGATAAGGCCAGGATAGGTGGCTGGCTAGAGGCAGGGGCGCCTGCGGCGGCGCTCGCCGCTGTCCGTCGTGCTGAAACCACGCTCTCCGCCCGCTCCCGCTCCTGGGCGTCTGGTGCGGCTGAGGAATCAATTATTCAGATCTCAGCTACCGCTTCCTCCTCCCCCAGTGCCTCGCGCTGGGTACAGCAATCCCCCCTCCACGCACAGGCGCGCAGACACACATATACACACACACCCCACAGAATCTGCTCCAATGCTTCTCCCTGTGCCTCGCCACCCCCGAACAGGAACCCACTCCTCTGATCTCAGGGAGCCAGAATCCTAAAACTAAAACCATCTCTACATCCTCCACTTGCTTCTTTTTTGTTTTCTAAGTTATATCATAAAGTCGTCCTGAGGCTGCCACTTTTAAGCTACCAGCAGGGGCGAGCCTGAGAGCATGGGACTGCTTGGGTGTATAGGACTTGACTGGCTTAAATTCTGGCAACTGGACATGAAAAGCATGGTCAAGTAAGGACCTTTGCCCCTTTCACACTCAAGTGCATCTCTCCTTTCAACACGCCTCTCTGCTTTTCTCCCCTCAGGCCCTGGAAAGAAAGGGATCTTAAATTGTAAGGGGTTTTGCAATCGCTGTTCTAACCCTGAATCTTCCACTTAATCAGCCTGATGTCAACTTCAGGCCCATTATTTATCTTCCCTTATCAATTACTAATCTGGAAAATGGGGAGGACAGTAAAAGAGATCAACTTCTCAGGGCTACTTTGAAAAGAAAATGAGATAGCCTTGGTAAAGGAGCCACCATGGTCCAGCACATAGTAGGTGCTCAGTAAACTACAGAGTGGCCTGAGATGGAAGGGACTCCTTCCAGGAATGCAGGTGTGGCTACTGAAATGGAGATAGGAAAGAAGCACCGTTCCTGGAACCTATGTGTTTATTATTAAGCTGGTTATTGTATGTTGAGTTCTCTAGAGTTTCATCATCCAAAAGACAGAGAAAGGATGGGAGAAATTCTGGAGGGTAAATGAGAATGGGAAGTTGTGTGATATAAGGCAGAGAGAGGTTGGGGAACTGTTCCACTGCTTGAGGCTGTCACTGGGCTGAGCTGGGTTAGGCCCATCCCTTGGGTGGAGATGATTCTTTCTTGGGCTTTGGCACAGGGAAAGGACCCTAATGTGGGGACTTACAGGGAAGTTGAACTTTTTCTGTTTAAATGAGGTAAAAATTATATACAATGAAATGCAGATCTCTTAAGGGTTCAGTTCACATTTTAAGCTGTATGTATCTGCGTAGACTGTCACCTAAAACAAGGTACAGAATATCTGCATCACCTCTATGAAGTGCCCTTGTGTCCTTTTGTTGTTAATTCCACTTCCCCTCAGTAGAAACCACAATTATGATCTCTTACACAGGTACTAGCTTTGCCTATTTTTGAACTTCATGTAAATGGAATTCTACCTTGTACATTTTTAGTGACTGAAACTTTTGTCACTTAGCCTAATGTTTGAGTGTTAAGCATCCATGTTGCTGTGTATAACAACAGCATTTTCCTTTTTATTGCTGAGTAGTTTTCCATTGTGTGAATATACCACACTTTGTGTATCCAGTCTCCTATCGATGGACATATGGGTTGTTATCTGTGGAGCTTTCTAAAATATTGATGCCTGCACACACATCAGAGTCTTCAGGGGTGGAGCCAAGCATGTTTGTTTTAATTTTGTAAATGATTCAGATGGTGCTTTGGTTAATAATAACCACTGCACTTTCCATCCTTATTTATCAATGCTGACCCTGAAATAGTCTTTGATGAAAACTATTGGTATGGAGAGTTTGAAGTTATTCGTGACCAGACTTCCAGAAAGGTAGATTAAATAGGTGTGACCTCAAATACAAAACAGAAACAGACTCATAGACATAGAATACAAACTTGTGGTTGCCAAGGGGGCAGGGGGTGGGAAGGGACAGACTGGGATTTCAAAATGTAGAAAAGATAAACAAGATTATACTGTATAGCTTAGGGAAATATATACTAGATCTTGTGGTAGCTCCCAGAGAAAAAAATGTGACAATGAATATATATATGTTCATGTATAACTGAAAAATTGTGCTCTACACTGTAATTCGACACAACATTGTAAAATGACTGTAACTCAATAAAAAAATGTTTAAAAGAAATAAATAAATAAAAGCATGACCTCTTCTGAATAGAGAAAGACAGCCCTTCATTTGAAGGAATAGTCTGTCTCTAGGAAAGACACAGGCAGCAGGAGTTGGCCCAGGCTGGACACCTCCCCAGTGTGGAGAGCCACCCAGGGTTGGGCACCTAGAACTCCACCACACTGTGGATGGAGACTAACATTGTGTATGTCTCCCTGACAACTTTACCCTACGCTGTGCTGAAGTGCTAAACCCACCACACAGCTTGGGACACTGAGTAGGATTTTGCTACTTGAAACTTTCAAATGGAAAACCTTCACAGCAGCTATGCTGACAAAAATACCCCTAGTCAACACCGCTCTGCAGTCAATTCTGCCAGTTGTTTTTATCACATGATTTACATCATTAAAGTAACTGAAATAACCTAGTCTGGTCTTAAGGAAAAAAATCATTTCAGTTGTTCTCAACCTGATTGATTTATCTTCAAATGCTCAACTAGAGAAATGACCCCCAGGGTTGCCATTTGCTTTGAGCCACTTAAATGCTGTGGTTAAAAATCAACCACCATATCATATCTACGGGAGAGAACTAAAATAAGCCAGTCATTGATCATGCATCTCTTTATACCTCTATTCTCAAAGGAAATCGGTAAAGAATTTTGGCATTTTAAAGCTGAAAGACCTTTAGGGACTATGGTGTGTGGTGTATTCCCTGTTTTCAAGTAAGTCTGGGGAACTGAGTAACTTTAAGGTGAATTCTTATTACAAATCTAAAATGTCTTGTAGTTAAAAAAATGTTTTTATCAGTCTAGCAATATTCCAAAAGAAAGTAATCATGGAAAACTATTCCACGTAATAGCTGCTACCATCCTAAGGAACTACTGTTTCTTTGCGTGCTTTTTGAGAATTAGTGCCCTGTCCCAACACCTTTATTTTGCATATGGGGAAAGTGAGACTCAAGTGGAACTAATCAATGTTGGTACTAGGGGAGACAAAATGCTGAAGGCAAAATTTGGAGCAGGATCCAGAATTTTTGCTTTAATTGCTGTGTAAAATAAGGGGTGTGTGGGTGTGTGTGTATGTCTGCATTCTACAAGGTTATTGGGATTCTAAAGCAGTATAATAGAATTCTGAGAGAGAAGGATAGAGCAAAAAAGGAATTTAGGGTGGTGGAGTAACCGAAACTCCAGACTAGCCACCACCTTTCGGCATCATTTTGTCACCTTCTTCATTGCTCCAAATTCCAGCCTGTGGCTTAACACATGAGCTAACCATGGTCCTAGCCTTCTTTACCAGGTCTTTTCTGTAGTAGCAGATGTCCTGTGCCAAGGCAGACATCACTAATCAATTCTTGAAATATTTCTCTCAATGTTTAGTTAGATTTTCACAAGCTTGCTCAGTTCCAGGTGCTCTGGGTAGCCCCATCCATAATATCTTAACTAAAAGGCTAAAAGTCCCTCTCTGCTCCTATTACCCATTAAGGTATCAATAGTTTATCAATAGTTCTAATCAAAGGACAAGGCTTGTTCTAAACAAATCTACTGCTAGTTTTGAGAACTAAAATGAAGACAGCAGCAAAGGATTCCATTTCTTGTTGGTCTTCACCCAAGTGTCCTTCCTTATATCAGAGAGTTGCCTGGGGGACACCAAGGTTTGCCACTGAGAAAAGGACAGTGAGTTGGGAGTCAGGGTCTACCATTTTGGTACCTCCAACCTCCCATTTTGGAAAAGTCATTAACCTCTCCGGGCTTCAGTTTCTTCATCAGTAAAATGGGAGTAAGATCATCCTACCACCTCCGGCACTGCAGTGAAGTCTGTGACAGGACATGTCTTACTGTGGATCCCTTCAAGAGCAGTGAAGTTTCTGCATCAGTCCAGTGTGAGGGGGGAGCTCCCACACCACCAAGCAACTTTCCTCGAACACCAGCTGGGTGTCCTGCAACGCAACTCAGTTCTGGCACTCTCTATCTGGAGACAGCATTAGACTCCACGGGTTAGGGGCTCAGTCCCACAAGACTGCCCTCTGCTTCAGATGCCAATGGCAAGTCCAAGTGGTCATCTGTGCTTCAGACCAACTGGCTCTATAAATCAGAGGTTCTCACAACCGCCTCCTGGAGATTGGTTAATTTGCTAAAGTGACAGAAAACTCAGGAAACCAGTTTACTCGCCATATTACCAGTTAATTGCAAGGAATGTTAAAGGATACAAATCAACAGCCAGGAGAGACACAAAGGGCAAGGTATGGGGAAAGCATGCGGCGCCTCAGTGCCCTCTCCAGGCACACTCTTGTCCCCACATCTCCAAGAGTTCGCCAACCTAGTAGCTATCCCTCGGGGTTTTATGGAAGCTTCATTACACAAGCATGCGTGATTAAATCATTGGCCTTTGGTGACTGGATTCAATCTCCAGGCCCTCTCCCCTCCCCTGACATCCAACTCTCTAATCATGTGGTTGGCACCACTGGCAGGCAACCAGACTCATCCTTAAATGCTTTCCAAAAGTTACCTCATTAACATAACAAAAGACACCTTTGTGCTCTCATTACTTAGGCCATTCCAAGGGTTTTAGGAGCTCTGTGCCAGAACTAAGACCAAATATGTGTTATTGTAAATCACAATATCCTAAGCAAACCCTGAGATAGATAGGAACTAAGAATCCTGACTTATCTGAGAGGTGCTTCAGAGAGCGCAAGAGGAAGTGGGAAGGGAGGGAGCCAACCAAAGGTGTGTTAATGGGAGAGTGGTAACTGGGCGCAACTAAGACCCCATCCAGTTAAAGACTGACTAAGAGACTGCAGAATACACCCCAACATTACCTTCACTTGGTGGCAAGGAATCAGGGGGTTTATCCACCCCCATATCCTTCCCTGGCTGAAGGTCACTCCTGGGGCATTAACTCCCCACCCTCCCAGCCCTCCTTGTGCACAGAGAAACACAGGAAGCCATCAGGATGAATTTTCCTCATGTGACCTTGTAGACCGGGCAGGCCAAGGAGATGTGAGTGGGGCACTGACCACGCTGTCTTAACAGACCAGAAAAGCACGGGTCCAGTGAAGGCACCGACGCGCGTGGGGCTGACGGGAGGGGGCAGAGGGACAGAGGTGCCCCGGCCTCCGCTGTGAAACCAACCTGAGTCTTTCACTATTCGGACCTCAGACAGGAGGAAGCCTTTTGTCAGCCAGTCACCCAGCCTGCTAGGAAACATGGTTCCATCATTGCTTGGAAATCTGACCAACCAAATCAGCACCTTCTCCTTCTAAGAGGAAGAGAAAGGACGAGTCCCCGAGGTGGCCACACTGACCACACTGCTCTACCCCGAGCAAGTGCCCTATCTCACCCCCCCCCCGCCCCCCCTGCCGATGTCGAGCAGCAGCTGTGCCCAGGGGAAGACAGGCCTCTCCTTCCGGAAACTCTACCCTGAGGCGCTCAGACTCCACTGTGTGCAGACCTGGCCTAACCTCGAGCTCTCCCGCTGGGCTGTGGCTGGGTCAGAGTTGTCCCTCAGGATAGCGCTCTGAAAGCCCCGCAGCCACACCATTTGAGGCCAATTTCCCAAGGCCAGGAGAACTCAAAATTTCATTCTTCGCCACACAGATAAAGGAGGGAGGCTTGGTCAGCTCCAACTCTGTCTGATTCATGAGTATGCGCTTAGGGAGAAGACTTCTCAGGGAAATGTCTGGATGCAGAGGAGAGAGGTCATATTTCCTGATGCCTGGGATCATTGAAGCATGCTGTCATGAAGCTGCCGAGGCCCATGAAGAGCATCGAACCTCCAGCACTGCCCTTTAAAGATGAGGACACTGAAGTCTGGAGATGTGAAGGAAGGTACTGAAGGTCACACAGTTACTAAGGGTCATATGCAGTCTCTTGTTTGTGTCTTCATGTCACCAGCCCAGCCCTTCCCCTATCCATGAATACAGACTCTGTTGAGCATAAATTCCAGTAGATTCCTTTGAGGAGAGTAGGGGGACAGTTCTTGGGTACCCCTGATATCTGCATCATAACTGGGCAGGTCCAAAGGCATTTGGGTGCCCTGGGCCCTTTGAGTTGGGAGTTGGGGTAGGGGATGCAGAGTTGCAGGAAAAATGACCCAGTTACTGAGCTCTTCCATCCAAGAAATAGTTCAGGGCCTCAACTATCCCACTGGGACCATTTAGTGGTAGTAAAATAGGGATTGTCTATCCGTCAGGCTAGACTCTGCCCAAGGACACCACTAGGGGTAGGCAGAGCCAGGGCTTGAACCATTGGTGTCTGGCTCCAGAACCTGCAGTTTTAACCAATACATTATCTGCCCACGTCACTGGCTTGCTGGGTCTCTTTAAATGGGTCCCTTACCTTCCCTGAGGTTTGTTTTCCTCCTCTCTTTATGGTACAAGAATGTCAGATCAGCAATTGCTAGTGTTCAAATCTATCATAGCCCCTTCTGTAAGCCACCTCTTAACATCACCCTGATAGAGGGAGAAGCAAAAAGTGGCGTTTGCTCTCAGGTTAAAAGCAGTAAGAGGTTGGGAGTCAGATACTCATCCTCAGCTTCTCCTCACCCCTTCCCCAACTCCTAACACACCCACACATAGCTCCTGTCAGAATTCTGGGACCCTGATGAACACATTGTGAAAATGTGGTCCAACTCCCACAAAGTACACAAGGAGAAACTGAAGACTTTTAAAGAGCAGGAGACTGAACAGAAGTACTCAACAGTAAGAGATTGGGCAAAGTTAGAATCCAGAACTCATGAGACAGCCAGGCTTTAAAACAAGGAATCTGAACCCTGGCTCTGAAGCACACCAGCTGCACGGCTCTGTGCCTCTCTATGCTTCTGCTTCATCTATGGAATGTGGATAATAACACTACTTAAACACGGGAATGTATGATAACGAGTAAGTTAAGCGAGACAATATATGTGAACCACTAAGCCCAGTGCCCTGCCGTGAGAAAGTTTTGACAAACGTTCATCATTAGTGTGATTATTATCGTCAGATACAGCCTCTGGGACTAAAGAAGAGGTTCCCCTGGGAGGTTCTGTCCCCTGACATTCTGATACCTTCCTGGGCTGTGTGCTCAGGGAGGTGAGGCCCGCAGGGTGGAAGAGGCAGCCATTGGCCGCCCTGCTCTCCAGCTCAGTGCATCCCAGATGGTGCCCAGTGGGGAGCTGGCCAGTGACACGTTGGCAGAGCCTCCCTTCCTTGCACAGTTCACTGAGCCACGCAGGGCTCAGGAGCCTCAGGCTGTAGCCCACTCTGCCAAGGAGGCCGGCTGCCCAGCCCAGACGGATGGAAGCCAGGCTTGGCGAGCCTCAGGGAGCGACCTGTGCCTCCAGCGTCCAGAGAAGGTGCAAGTGAGGCATTGGTGCAGCAGCCTCCCCAAACTCCCCTGCACACCCCACCCCAGCTTCTCCCTGAGAGGCAGAGGGAGGGGCTTCTTCTGAAGCCAGCCACCACCCCACATGATCTGAGTCCACACCTAGCTTAACCCTTTTTCCCAAAGTGACAGTTCTTAGAAGACAATCATGGAGCAGGCGAAAACCCCTCACCAAACACATGAGAAGTCAGTTTCTTCATCTGAGAAAATGGAGATGATAATAATTTTGACTTCCCAGAGTCATTCTGGGAATTAAATGATACACTACATACAGTGATGGAATCGCGTATACCACGTGGAAATGTTCAATAAATGTTAGCTGCTATCCATGTCTGTATCACATCCATATATGTATCAATATGATAGCACAGTGGTGAAAAGCACAAACTCTGAAAGCACAGGCCCAAATCATGGATGTAACCCCTCCTATCTGTGTGGCACTGGGCAAGCTGCTCAATGCCTGAAGCCTGTTTCCTCATCTATGAAATGGGGATATTTGTACCGCCCTTCCTCTCAGGATTGCTGAGAATAAGTCAGGTGGCGCACATGAGTTGCTCAGCACAGCACCTGGTGCACACTAAGAGATCAGTAGGTAGAGGCTATTATTATTACTGATGAGCATTTGTATTGTTGCCCAAGGTCACACAGGCAGTCAGGACTGGAACAGGTGCTTTCTGACTCCCCACACCAACACTCACTGCTGCCTCTCACCCAATTAAAATTCCTGGCTCTGCCCTCCAGAAGTCACTGTTCCTAAAAAAGAACTCCATTTTTACTGGGAATTCACAAAATAAATTGTCACCAAGTCCAGCGGTCAGATCCAAATTGCATCAAGAACATTTCTCTTCATTAGGCAAAGCCGCCCAAGGATCCCGGCTACAGGGAGAGGAGGAAAGACTGACGTTCACCAACCAGCCCGGGGCGCAAAGGGACCAGGCAGGAACCCCACTCCTGTGTCTGCCCTCCAGTCGTGTGAGTGCGAGCAAGCCATTCTGCCTGCCTGAGCCTCGGTTTCCTCATCTGCAAAACCACGGCTGTGTGAAAATTAGATTAGGTAAAGCATCTGGCACATATGGGGTCTTAAATAAACGGTGAGTATTATACTTCCCAGCTTTCTTTCTTGAGTGAAGTTATCTGTGGGGTTTGGGTTGTCTTGTTTTGTTTTGTTTTTGCTTTTGTTTTGTCTGTTTGGAATTTTGTTTCGTTTTGCTTTTAGTGAAAGGGTGAAGGGTTTTTGTGATTTCTGCCCATAGATGCGTGTCTACTGACACCGAGGTCTGTGGCCCCTGGCAGACAGCTGGCTCTCTTTCCATTTGAAGAGATGGATCAGGTCAAGGAGAGTGTACCTCTGGGACCAGGAGCACCAGCACGATGCAGCCTGGGGCCCTGTCATGGCCACGGCCAGGCCCTCTCCTTTGCTTCCCATTGGAGTTGCTGCTTTAACTCTGTCACTTGTGCCTGCCCAGACTGTGAGCACAGAAACACACATGCTCACCCATGAACACACACACCCACTGCTCCCTGCCACCTCAGTCTTTTTATTCATTTTGCAAACAAAAGGTAAAATACAAGTGCATGCCAAAAAACAAACCAAGCCCTGCAGTGAGACATAACCGCCCTTCTCTCACACGTCTCTCTCTACTGTCCCTTTCTCCCCCGCCTTCCTTGCTCCCTGCCACCTAGTTTCCCTTCCCACAGGCAACCACTATTGCCACCTCCCCATCAAGAGGCTGATTTATGAACCCGTGAAACTAGGTGGGCCCTTCTTACTCTCTTGATCAGCAGAGCACAGTGGAGGTGTCGCCAAGTGACTTCTGTGGCTAGAACATAAAAACACAATGTAATTCCATCTTGCTCTCTTGGTACTTTCACTCTTGGTACCCAGTCTCCATGCTGTGAGGAAGCCCAAGCATTCAGTGGAGAGCCTGACACAGAGAGGAACCAAGGCCCACAGCCCACAGCCCTGGCAGGATTCTCTGCCAACAAGCACACCAACCTGCCAGCCAGCTGCTTGAGCCATCCTGACAGTACATCCTCCAGTCCCCAGCTGGGCTGCCCTAGCAAAGGCAAGCCGTGATTGCTGCGCCCAGCCCTAGTTGCAGGTTCCTCAGCAAACTAACTGCTGTTGCTTTAAGCCACGAAGATTGGGGGCAGTGTGTTACACAGCAATAGATAATGGGTAGACCACAAATTTTTAACAAGTCTCCCAGGCTCTTCTGTCACAGGTGATCAGAAATTGACACTTTGGGGTAGACTGCCCTTTGTCACCTCTGTGAACTTGGAAGCCACCTTAGTGAGCCATCCCTGTCCACCACTGGGCATACTTCTGTTATAAGCACCAAAGCCACCTTAACAGGGAGACGTCAAGAATCCTTTACACTGCTGGTGGGAATGCAGTTTGGTGCAGATGCTGTGGAAAACAGTACAGAGATTCCTCAAAAGACTAGGAATAGACTTACAATATGACCCAGTAATCCTACTCCTGGGCATGTATCCAGAAGGAACCCTACTTCAAAAAGACACTTGCACCCCAATGTTCATAGCAGCATTATTTACAATAGCCAAGACACGGAAACAGCGTAAATGTCCATCGACAGATGACTGGATAAAGAAGCTGTGGTATATTTATACAATGGAATGCTAGTCAGCCATAAAAAACCACAACATAACGCCATTTGCAGGAACATGGATATCCCTGGAGAATGTCATTCCAAGTGAAGTAAGCCAGAAAGAGAAAGAAAAATACCATATGAGATCGCTTATATGTGGAATCTAAAAAAAAAAAAAAAAAAAGAACATAAATACAAAACAGAAACAGACTCATAGACATAGAATACAAACTTGTGATTGCCAAGGGGGCAGGGGGTGCAAGGGACAGCCTGGGATTTCAAAATTTGTAGATACTGACTGGCATATGCAGAATAGATAAATAAGATTATACTGTATAGCACAGGGAAATATATACAAGATCTTGTGGTAGCTCACAGCAAAAAAAAAAATGTGACAATGAATATATGTATGTTCATGTATAACTGAAAAATTGTGCTCTACACTGGAATTTGATACAACATTGTAAAATGACTATAACTCAATAAAAAATGTTATTAAAAAAAAAAGAATCCTTTTCTCTACCATGGAGTTGATGAGCAAAATCTAGGCCTTTTTTTGCACACACATATGTTTGTACCAACATTTCCCAAGATGCCTAAAGCTCTCCCCACTTCTGGGTAAGCAAAGCCAATTTTCCATCCATATTTACAAAAGTATTTTTTACCTAAGCAAGAAGCAGACTTGCAAATTCTTGGGTAAATAACACAAGCCCAAGAACTCCCAGGCCAGTGGCCACAGGATACAGGAAATGACAGATCTCTTGGGACTGCTCAAGCTCAGTTATAGACTCATTAAGGGACTGTCTCAAAGGAGTGTGTGGCCACTGCCCCTCTCAATAGAGCAGGAAGCCAAAGACAGGGTAGGGCACCATGATTAAGCACGGGGGCTTGAGGACTTGAGTTTGTGACTCTGTGACTGTGACTGACTACCTGTGTGTCTTTGGGCAAGTTGTTCAACCTTTCTGAACTCGAGGGTTCCACTATGCAGAATGGAGAGGAACTGAAAAAAATAACTTCTTCATTGGGTCATTATTAAGGTAACGCATGAGAATCACTGAGCATAGGGAGGAACTTAGTATACACTCAGTACATAGTAAGAGTTACTGGGTTTTAACATGTTGTCATTATGCTATGCTGCCCAGATAGAAAAGAGGAAGATTGGAGAGATGGGAAGGCCCGGGGATGGAAGTCAGGAGACCTAGATTCTTGTGTTGGTTTTGCCGCTCACTTGCTCAGATACCTGAGGCAACGTGGTTAACAATGCTGGACGTTAGCTGTGAAATGAGGTGGAGGGACCAGAAGGTGGTCTTCAAGTTCCTGGTATACTCTAGCTTTCTTCTCCCTGGGAATGCTAAGAGTGTCCTAAAGCTGAATACACTGGACACCTTTTTAGCAATAGATGGCAGAAACAATCTCAAACACCCTTAAGCCAAAGAAAGGAGAAATGGTTGGCTCAGAGAAGCCAAAAATGGGTTGAACAGTCAAACCTCAGGGATGCAGTCAGATCCCAAGAACAGCTGGAACCTGGGTCTCATGTGTCTCTCTTCCTCTCACTTGCTCACAACATTCATCTTCCTCACCGAACTGTTTCCCTCATAGTTAGAAAGCATCCGTTATCAATGCTCTCTGTTTCTAATTTGGACCTAAACTCAAAGGGAAGGAATGACTGGCCACCCACCCTTCCCAAATCCAAACATCCCAGGGCAGCCTGGGTCAGTTGCCAAGGCCTTGACCAATCAGTCAACTATAGCTTTGGGGTGGGGTCCTGTTGGAACACAGGAACCATATGCTCCCTACCTAGCCAGCATGCGCACCTGAATTTGCAACTCCTGCGGTACACCCGAGAGGAGCTCCTATATCTCCAATGTTACTCCCACTCATTCTCGTATAATCCTTATAACAACCTTACGGTGGAAATTGAACTGACAGTTTTAAGTTGGATATAAGACAGGACACCTGGGCTCTGGGAAACTGGGTGCCATAGACAAAGACACACAGGCTGTCCACGGCAGAGGCAAATCTTGCTAAGGATCCAGGTGCCTAGACTCCCCTTCCAGTGTTCTTTCCCGAAACACACAATCTGCTTTGCCTGATTTTTCCAGAATGCTCATGAATGAAGACCCAGGAGTGGAATAGCTGGTGGATCCCACAGGTCCTTTACCCTGGCAGCTGTGGAGGCTCCCTTGAGAGCTGCTTTCTGGGTCTGATATCTACTTGTCTATAAATAGCAGATCCAGGGATTCTCAAGCCTAGAGAGGGAAAAGCACAAGCTTTCTATGGCCCATCCAACCTGCTAAGAATGGAAGAAAAGGAGGCAGAAGGAAACTCTGGAGATGTCCAGGGTAGCTCCAAGCTCTGGCAGAAGAACAGATTTAATCACTGAAGACACCACTCCATCACTTCCCTGCAGACCTCTCCCCGGGCATCATGGGGAATCTGCTTCCTGGTTGTCATTTAGCATCCCCAAGGGAGGCAGGATTGGTTTCCCTGACTTTAGTTCGCAGCATTTCTTTCAGTTGTTTTAATACTGCATGGATGTTAAGCTTGCTGGCTGGAGAGCTGGTCTGCTCAATGATGGGGCCTTGGCAAGTCATTCTACTTTTCACCATTTACATAATGATATTGATAAAAAGGGTATTTACGTCATGGGTTTATTGTGAGAATTAAATAAGATAAAACTAATAAAATGCTAAGTGTCACGCCTGGCACATGGAAAGTATAGTTATGACTATTGCTCACACAGCTGAGAATGTGGCTACATCTACAGAGGGAAGATTTTGGGTTTTTTTCTTAGTCACATTGTTTTCATATTATAAAAGCATTGCAACCACAAAGAAAAGGCAAATACAGAAGTTGAGACCTTCAACAGAATAACTGACCTGGTCTGTTCAGCAAGTCAATATGATGGATACAAAGGTGGGGCTATGTTTTGCTCCATTTAAAGAGAATTAAAAGACGTGACAACCAAATGTAATGAGTGGTCCTTAATTGAATCCTGGTTCAAACAAATCTGTTTTAAAGGAAAATTTTTTTGAAGGACAATTAGGAAATTTGCATACAGATTATGTACAGACAGACCTCAGAGATACCGCTAGTTCAGTTCCACCGAAATAAAGCTAATATCGCAATAAAGCAAGTCACGCTACTTTTTGGTTTCTCAGTGTGTATGAAAGTTATGTTTAAACTATACTGTAATCTATTAAGTGTGCAATAACATATGCCTAAAAAAAGTACATACCTTAACTAAAAAATACTTTATTGCTAAAATATGCTAACCATTATCTGAGCCTTTAATGAGTCATAGTTAAAGATCGTGGATCACAGATCACCATAACGAATATAATAATAATTTAAAAGTTTGAAATGTTGTGAGAATTACCAAAATGTGACACAGAAATGCAAAGTGAGCAAGTGCTGTTGGAGAAGTAGTGTTGATAAACTTACCTGACCAGTACATATAGGGTGGCTACCAACCTTCAACTGGTAAAAAAAATGCAGTATCTGGGAAGCACAATGAAAGAAGGTAGGCCTCTATTAGATAACATGAAAGATTTATTCCTAATTTTGTCAGATGTGATCATGGTATTGTGGTTAGGTAGGAAAATATTTTTACTTTTTAGAGATACCTACTGAAATATCTAGGAATAAAATATCATGATGTCAGTAAATTTAAAATATTTCACTCAAAAGAAAAAAAAGTTAAGCAAAGATGGCAAAATGTTAAAAATCAATAAATCTAAGTCATGGGTTTATAGGTGTTCATAAAACTGGTGTATTTTTGTGTATGTCGGGAAACTTTCATAATAAACAAAACATGTTTATTGTAAAAAGTTAAAAGCCACATAAAATATACTAAAGAAAATAAAATAACCACTTAGAAAAAAAAAATCACCAATGATGTTTTTGATGTATCTCCATCCTGTTTTTGTCTATGTTTAAAATCACTGCAATCACAAAGCACGTGAAATTCTGCAGTCTGCTTTTTTAAACTTAACATAAGCATCATTCCTTGTTATTAAAATGTCTTTGCAAACATCATTTTTAATGGCTACAGAATATTCCTCTGAGGGGTTGAACTAGAAAACCTTTAAGTTCCTCCAACACAGAGTTGCAATTATAATTAAAATGATAATGAAAAAGATGATGATGATGATGGCTAATATTCATTGAGCATTTATTATATGAGTTATAACATACATATTCTGTTTTTATCTTTGCAGCCTGTGAAGCAGCCACTATTATCATCAACTCTATTTCACAGCAGAAGAAACTGACACAGAGAAGTTAAGTGACTCAGTCAGGGTCACACAGTTAGAAAGCAGCAGAGCCCAGACTCATGCTCAGAGGTACAAATACAAACTAGAGACTTTAAGTTCATTCATTCATTCATTCACCAGACATTGATAGGGCACCTGCCTGGGGTCAGGGCTGGCTTATGGCCCACACTGTGAGTACAGTCTACTGCAGGACTGCTAACAATTTAAATTCGTCAGACTAGAGGTCACGAGAGCAGTTATTCCTGGGGCCTGAGTCTTCAATGTCTGCATTCTTTCTCCAAAGCAGATGAATAAGCCAAATGTCAGACTTCTGGTAATAACTCTTCCTGCCCAGGGAAGAAGGCATCCCTGGCAGCCAGAGAGAGGGTAGGGGTAGGGGATAATTTATTATTGATAATTAATGACACCAGAAACCTTTTAATATTCATACTATTTATTCTTAGCCCTGTCTGCCTGCATCGACACTAACAGTTTGTTGTTAATGAGAACAGGAGCATTTTTAAATCAACTTAATTGACATTTTTACGGTGTTTAGCAAGCCCTAAACACAGAATTTCAGCTGGGGAGCTGAATATGAGCTATGGGAAGGGATGATGCCCCGTGGAGCCTGGTGCAAAGGCAGGTCACTGAGAAATAGTCAAGCAAAGAAGGAGACTCATATTTCCGCAGCTGGATCCAGGAATTCTGTCCTATGACTGCTTCCTGGTCCTCCACTAAGTTCCCAGCCTGGAGGGAACCGGAGGTTCTCGTCATCCAGCCCTGATGTTTCCACCTAAGCTCTGGAACCTTAGGCATGGGGCTTTAAGTGCTCAGTGCCTTGGTTTCCCCATCTGTAAAATGGGAATAAAAACAGTCCCTTCCTCACCGAGTTGTGATGAGGGTTCAGTGGGTTAATTTATATAGAGAACTTGGAACTGCACCTGGTGATTTGCTGCTATTAGTATTAATATTGTTCATAAAATGAATTTTATAAGATTTACATGGTAGATTTTAACACTATTTGCCAAAGATTCTGGATTACCTCCCACAAGAAGATTTTTTACATCCCCATTCTCCCAAACTCAACAATGACTATGTGGCTTGTTTTGGCCACCCATATGCAGATGGAATTGACACGTGTCACTTCCTAGCAGATTCAACAGCCAACACATTATTCACTATGTCTTTTCTTCCCCTCTGCCATGAGACTGGCAATATTCCACATAAGAGTTTCTTCCATCTGGCAGGTCCCAGAGTGAATATGACATGGAGCAGAGCCACTGCCAACCCACGATGGACATGCAATGTGAGAAAGAAAGAAACCTTTTCAGTTGGAGGCCACTGAGCTTTGGAGGTCATGTGTTACTGCAGCAAAAGCTAGCCTATCGTAACTGACATAGAACCTTGCTTTAATGCAAAAGATACAATAAACAAAGATGAGCTGTGACTGTAGAGAGCAAAAGGGCCATGGAAGTCCCAAAGAGGGACACCTGATCTAGCCAGGAAGGACTGAAAACCTTCCTTCCAATTTGGACTGGGAGGAAGCATTGTGCAACAGAATGATACATAACATGTGTTGACTGCTTACTCTGCTCCAGGTAGTCCTTACGTGCTTTCTCAATCTTCAAAACAGCCCTGTAAAGTAGTTATTATTGTTACTATTTATTATGATGACTCCTATTTTTTAGGTGGAGGTACTGAAACTCAAGGAAAGTTTAAGTAACCTGCCCCAAGTCCCACTGAGAAAACCTGGACTCAGGCAGAGTGCACATACTCTCCATCACTGTTGTTTCTATAGGTCTTCCCCTTCCACCTGCATCTCAATCACTGGGGACACGGGAGGAGTGGGCTCATTAAAATGAAGATTTTGTGGTTTGTCGCTGTACGCAGAATTCTCAGATGTCCCCCATGATCTCCACCCTCTGGTGTCTCATCCTGTATAATCCCCTCTCCTAAGTGAGACTGGGGTTTGTGATTTGCTTCGTCAATAGAATATGATATCTATAATCAGGCATCTAGAAAGCAGGGAAGGAAGGCAAAAGCTTTAACTATAAAGGCACAGAGGTCACTCATATTAGCCAGGATGGAGGCTGTTTGGTCACTTCTGTGGTTCAGGCAACATTCCTGTCTTGTGTGTGTTCACACATAACTGCAGAGTGGCCTCGATCCATCATCGCCACAGAGTGGCCTTGTCTGGTGGTGCTGATCTGTGAAATCGTTTCTGCTCCGCAGAAGAGTACCAGGCCAGCTCCCAGCTATCAGGGGCTGATTTTCTCTTTCTCAGAAAGGTTCAAGGTAAAGAACAGGGGAAGGTAAACCCGGAGAGAGAGGCAAGAGCCAGATGCGTAAGGGCTTGTGCATCAGGACCTGGCCTCCTGGAGGCTGTTAAAGAGACAAGGACTAGCTGGTTAGAGGCCTCTCACTCCAACCATGGGTCGGGCAAGAGAAGAGATAGCTCCTTCCTCCCCTTCTTCCCACTGCCAGCAGCTGGCATCACTTAGGACTCAACTGGGGAATTACAATCACATTGTTGCCCAAAGTCAATGGCAACCCACCTTAGGAATTTAAATCCTGACCACCCTGCTGGGCTTTCGATCTCCCCCGTGCCTAACCCCAGCAGACTGGCTATTCATTGATTCCTTCCTCCCTTCTTTCATTCTTTATCTAATATTCATGAAATGCCTACTGAGTGTCAGGCAATACGCATTATCAGGCATTACTGATCAAACAGAAAACAAGACCAATGACTGTGTCAACCAAGCTGCTTTCAACAAAATCACTTTTCCCCAATCACATGCTTCCCTCCTACACTGCCCTCTCTCCACACCATCCCCACCTGTGAACCTTCAAGGTTCATTTCAAAGACGTCCTCCTCCATGAGGATTTCTAGATCCATCCTGACCCCAAAGTCCATCTCTCCCATAAACCATTTCCCCCAGAATCCTTTCATAGTTACATGCTAGGGAGACGGGTCTGATGGTCCTGACACTGGTTGGACTTGAAAGACAAACAGCCTCCTCCAACAAGAAGAGAGAAAGGGCCCAAAGGGGTTATTAGGGGCTGGGGGGCATTACTCCCTAATGACTGTGAAGAGACTTGACTACACTGGGAAGCCCCAGAAATTCAGCCAGAAGTACCTGCCCACCAACTTGGGGCCAAGTGAACTAGACTGAGGAAGTGCCCACCTATGGACTCTGTGCATTGGACAATAAGACTCAGAGTTGAAGAGAGGACTTTCTTTATACATTCTTCTGGGCTAATGATCATTTAGTCTTAAAGACAGTTATTTTTGGCCCTCCCTCAGGTGCAGAGTTTAATTAATTACATTCAGGAATCATGGTGGCTGCAGGGTCAAGTTCGTGGTACACACAGGGCTCTGGGCAAGCCAACCAGACAAGTTCAGGTGATGCTCCTGAAAGTTAAGACATTTACCTCTGAGGACCAGGGCTCCCCACGTACTTTTAACAAGCTCCTTTTCTGCCTAATGAACCCAGGTTGGTTTCTGTTAAGAACTCTGGTGGGTATACCCATGATGGAATAAATTTATGCTTTGAGTGCTGTACACCTGAAACTAACACAATATTGTAAATCAATTATATTTCAATTTTAAAAAATTTATGTTTTGAGGCAGGACAAGACAATTTAACCATAACATACTCCCTGCCCGGATTGGGCCTTCCCTCATGCACAATTTGTATCTGCATTATATATTAACCAGACCTCCCCTTGGCAGGAATGCCTGCTCAGTCATAAAGATCAGTGTTTTCCCTTCTTCCTACACCAGCAATGGACCTCTTTAGGAGATAACATTCCTCTCCCAATCCTGTAAGGGGCCATGGTGACCTGTTGCTCATTTTGTACATGCTTATCTGGACTACGCATCTCTGGTGAACTTTATGTAAAACGTCAGTGTGTCATTTGATGTACAATCCTTTGCCTTGAAAATGTATGTAACTGTGTAAATGTATACAATGACTTCTAACAAGCAGAACAGTCTTCAGAGTTCCCTGGAAGGCTCTCTCCCAGGTTATAATCCTCATGTTGGCTGGAATAAAATTCTCTATTTCTCCTTTGGATCGACTATTGATTACTTTTTTTCTGTCAACACTCACAATCCACCTACTCAGAGAGAATCATTATTAACTCCATGGTGTTCAAATTTTCAAATCTTTTTCTGGCTATATACGGATAAATACTTTTTTGTAAAAAATGGAATTATATTTTATATAATGCCATATGACCCACCATAATTTATTTGAGCAATTCACCAATTGTTGGAAGTGTTCAGCGTTTTCCTAGTAATCCTCTATTTTTAAACAATTTGATTGTTCCTACTAATTTTGTTCCCAGTACTTCGAGTGGAACTACCTGAATGATAACAGATTATAAAGGAAAGAACTACCTCCTTCCCCACTCCAGTTCTTTAAGGTACATAAAATATGAATGGCTAGCCATCAGGGGTTTGAATGTTTACTATGTGTCAAGCACTGTTTTAAATTCTTAACATATATTATCGTATTAAATCCTCACCAAAATCCAGGGGTGGGTGGATGAGTAGTAAGAGGTGGGTCACATTCTCCCCATTTTCCAGATAGGGGAGCTGAGACTGAGGACAGGTCTGATGCTTGCCCACGACTGAAAAGCCTATGGGTACTAGAGCCAAGATTCAAACCTGGATATTCCAACAAAAAGCCCTTGGCACACTGCAGCAGGAAGACTCCATGTCTCTTGTGAATGCTCAGAAACAGCTGCATAGGAATAGCTTTTAGGCAGCCCTGATCCTCTTCAACATTTGCTTCAAATACCTGGTAAAGTCCAACTATATACTCCTCTAAATTTCTTACTCCACCTGCCATTCCCTCCCCTCCTCCTCTCCAGGACTAACTTGGTAACAGAGATAGCTGATACTAGGTATACGTGCCACCTCTCTCTTATCTGAAACCCACTGCAGACATTGATAATCTATCATGCTCTTTTCCCTGATGGGTCTGCACTGATCCTCAGAATCTTTCTTAACACAGTACCCCCAAGCACCCTCTATCAATCCACCAGAGTTGACATGTGAGATAAAGCCCCTTGCCATCTCTACCCTACACTATGAGTTTTTCCAGAATAGGAACCGTACATTTTAAAAACAGTATCACCACCAACAACCAACATTCTGTATGCTTTTAACATGCTTTGGGCACTGTGCACAGTGGTTTATATGTATTCTCTCCTTTAATCTTTACAAGGGAGATATTTATAATACCCATTTCTCAGACGAGGAAAGTAAGGCAGAGGAAGCTTAAACGACGCACGAAACATGGTACTGTTACTAAATGGTGGAGCCAAGATTGCAACCTGAGGAGTCTGACTGACAACACTCTGGTAACCACCAGGCCACATGCCCCTGTCCCCCTTCCAGTCTGTATCCCCAGGCTCCATACAGCGCGTGGAATGCAGCAAGTACATAACCAGCATTTCATAAATGAACAAATGCACGCATCAGTGAATGAACTGGCTCGAGGTCTCGCTCCAAGGTGGAAGGGCAAGGTAGGATCAGCCTCTTGTGGGGGCTGGGTTGTGGGAGATGGCTTCTGACTCAGACCCAGCTCCCAAATCGGGCAGGAAGAACTGCCTCCCTGCTTCTCCGCCTGAGAGTCAAACCTTCCAAGATTATAATTATCCCGCTTGCCCCGCCCACGGCCCTGCTTCTCCATGGAGCCACCACACACGGCCTGGGGGCTCCAGAGGAGAGGGGGCGGCTGGGGGTTGACAGAATGGGGGGCCCTCAGGGGTTCTCTTAGTCAGAGAAGGGGAGGAAGGAGTGGGAGGAGGCTGCCGCCCTGGGTTGGGGAGGGAAGCCATGGAGGGAAGGAGCCACAGGTCACCACGGATCCCCTGGCATCCTCAGTTGATCTGGCTGGTGGGGCCCAGGCAGCGGGGTGAGCATGCGCCCTGAGAGCCGGGATTCAGTAGGCGCGGCCCTGCACTGCCCCTGAGAGGCAGGAGGGTGGTAGACGTTCATTTCCTCTACCCGGGCCTCCCTTGCCCCAGCCTGAAAGTGCAGGCGCTAGATCATCTCAGGTCCTCTGAGCCAAATGTTCTCTAACTGGCACCGTTCTTGTTGTAAAGGAAACAAGTCTGCATCACCCTCCATCCACCTCCACCCTCTCCCTCTCAGCTTGGATCCAGCTGGCACTTCGAAGCAGACTTCCTGTGCCCTTCAACATCGGTACCATCACCCAGTGCTTATGTCAAAGTTACCTACGACCATTAGTCATTTCCAATCCCTCCCTCACCAGGCACTAACAAGGAGGCCATGAGGCCTGGCACCAGATGTTACCTGGGCATGCGTTATAATATTAACTCCTCTGTTATGCGCTCTCCCCTTTGTGGACTTTATGGCCACCCTACAGAAGACAGCCTGTAAATGCTGGTGGCGACTCTCACAGGCTTTGCAATCAGACAGGCTGAGTTCAAAACCTGGTTCCCACGTTTACCACCTGTGTGGCTTTGGGTAAATCTGCACTTCCCAAAGCCTGTTTCCTCACCCGTCCAGTGGGAATCGGTCAGGTGCAGAGGTAACAGGCCTGTGTTACTTAGTGTACAGTAATTGTTACTGTTACTTGGATTACCACTTTCCCAAGTGTTAAGAGTTGTTTCAACACCAGGCAGGTAAGCAAAGGGCCCCCAAGGAACATCTAATGAAACTTCGAGGTGCCCCCTTGAGCATCTGAGCACACGGTGTGTTACAAAGAGGTGAATAGGCACCTGATGGAAGGGAGGGTAGCAGGTGACGTGGTTATGGCTTGAAGCCTTGTTCCACCTCATGCTTGAAATGTCTACCTCTCTGAGCCTCAGTCTCCTCATCCGTAGCGTGGGGTGTTAACAGAACCTAGCACAGGGGCAGTTTAGAATTGAGATGAGGTAAGCACCTAGCAGAGGGCCTGGCTGACAGTAAATCACTAATGTCAGCTGTAGCTATCATTAAAGGGGAGACATTAGCAGCCGGGCCACCCAGTGGAGCAAATAATCAGGCCACATTCGTTGCTCACAGCCTGTGTAAATGGATTAAGAGAGAGATCAGGAAAAGAGAGAGTGGTCCTCTGAGAGCGCTGATCTAGCCCGAAATGAACCTCGAGGAATTGGCTGCCAAGAATCCATAGCTTTTCTAGCATTTCCGTCTGACCACGGCCAGCTGCTCTGCATCTCCTTTTAGGCTAAAACAAAGAGAAACAAGAAGAAACTACAGCAAGAGAGATTCTTGGTGGACTTAAGAATTTCCTGACTTCAGTGGAAGGCGTGGAATTGCAGGGCGAGGGCACTGAAGCAGTGTGTTATTGTCGTTTCTGGAGCGAATCCCTCGCCCCCTCTGACTTCCCTCGACCCACCAGCTTCAGTGGCAGCTGCGTGTCTGGATCCACGCACCTGACCCCGTCCCTCCTAGGCTCCCACGTCCCTCCATGTTTCTGTCTCTGAGCTTTTTCCAGGGCTATGGAAGCTCATTCTGTTGTTGTCTCCACACACAGGAATTGCAGAAGAGTTACACCCCAAGGCAACCATCAGCCATCATGGATCAATGCCCTGGACCCCGTGCTCTGGAGGGACGATTCTGAAGTACATTCTGTGGCTCCTAGAGAGTCTCAGAGGCCCCAAGGCCCAGGTGCCCACAGCTCAGTTACACACCTGTTATCGGCTTGCTCTCTCCCTGCTCCCTCCCTCCTGCCTGCTGGAGTCCCCTCCCAAATAAAACACCTGCACCCACATCCGCATCTCAGGCTGTGCTTTCAGAGAAGCTTCAACTAGGACATAAACCCATAACGACGTCACCGCTGTAACTGCTCCAGGACACCCTTGCCAACCTCTCCCCCAGGCCTGCTGGTTCCTGGGTCTCCGTCCGACATCTGTGGGGCAGGCAACTGCGTGGTGGACCTCACCCTGTCCCACCATCACAGTGAGTTTGTGAGCTTGCTGTTCAGCTCCAAGAAGCTTCCAGACTAAGATAATCTCCTCGTCACCTGGGGGTCCTCTTACTTTTTTGCATTTGTGGTCATCATAAGAGCACAGACGCTCCAGTAGCCTCTGCATTGACATGTCGCTTTTCTAGAAGGTTAGACAGTGCTATATAGGAAAAACTGGGTTGAGAATTGGCTTGATTACCTGATCCTTAGCTACTACCTGTGGGCTCAACAAAAGAACAGGTACATGAGTAATGACACAGTCACTCAACATACTACTCATTTATGACTACTGAATACTTCATTATAATAATGTTTTTGCTGAGCACTCAGTATATATCATTCACTGGTAAAAATTTTACATGCATTTTCTCTCATTTAATCCCCACAATAATGCTATAATATAGGTACAGGTATTATTGTCATTTTTATTGTTATTCCCATTTTACAAATGAAGAAATTGAGTCTTTTATGAGGTTATCAACTAACGCTCATAATGTAATATTGAGGCAAAGAGTAGAATATAAAATGATTCATTCAATATGTGTCATTTATGTTTAAATATATACATGGAGGGGGAAAAAGACTAAAAGGTAATGTATTAAAAAGTTAGCCATTGTTATCTCTGGATAATGGGATTATAGGCAATATTTATTTCCTCTGAGTACAACTTGCTGGGTGATTATGGGCAATTCACACCTTCAGGCTGGGTTTCTGCTGCTCTCTCTTCTCCTCCATGAGATGCAGATTTGGTCCAAGGGCCCACCTTCTCCTCCAGGAGATGCAGGTTGAGTCTCCATGGCTCCACCTTCTCCTCCAAAAGAAACAGATGCCAGAGCCCATGAGCTCGGAGGGCCCTCCCAGATGAAACATCCCAGGATTCTACCATTTCAGTGTCAGGAGAGGAAACTGCCAGGAACCAAGGCCCAGCATACAAGAGAGGCTGCAGCAGTTATGCTGAGTCCGGTCACTGAAAGGACTCACAAGAAGCAAGAGTCATGAAAGATTTCGTTACAGGCAAAGGATGCAGAAAATAAGAGCAAGGAAACTCAGAACAACTTTAGGAAGATCCAAAACACTCAGGGGCAGTTGCTAAGGGCCCCTCTTGGTCGCACAGAACTAGCTTGGTCTCTGGACCACGAACCACCCAAATGTAAGTGGGAGATCTCAGCCTCAGGGATGCCAAGGCATAAGTTTCCATGAGACGTTTGTTCATTTTGTCTCCCTCTGGTCACGTAGCCAAAATAGGGGTGAGTAACCAGCATAATAACTGAAACCAGGTGCAAGCCATTCATCTATGTTTTCCCAATAAACTGCGCAGTGAGTTGGTACTTGGCACCTCCAGGCGGTTTTTGGACTTCAGACAACACACTACAAATCACTGACTAATACATCCCATCCCCTCTTGACCAAGTCCATGGTTCCAGTGTCTCTGGAGATAAGCACAGAGTTACACAGACCAGCTGCAAGTTGGCCGATGGTGAAGATCAGACTTCCTGGGGCCTCTGAAGTCATAGCCAGCCATGCTCCAGGTGAGAACAGCGCCAGGTGTGTAGGAAGTCTCTCTGCCAACATCCCATAGTCTGGCAGATAGAAAAAGCTTGGGATGAAGGGGAACTGACCAACACGATCTCCATCTTTATTCAATAAATATTTATTAATTATGCCCCATGTGTCAAGAGCTGTGCCAAACGCTATAGAGTCCATGGCACTATGCAGAGGCCATCTCTATTTACAAGGGGTTTACAGTCTAGTAGGGGACACAGAAAATAAATACTCAAATAAAGATACGACTTCAAATCCACATGTGGTAAAGGAAACAGGTTGTCATGAGAGAGAATAAAGGGGGCCAGAACCTACAGGAGATGAGGCCAAGAGGAAGTGATGCTCTCTAAGGGACTGATGTTTAAGCTGAGACTTGAAGGACTGACACGGATAAAGAGTGAGAGGAAAAGCATTCTAATCAGAGGGAACAGCATGTGCAAAGGCCCTGAGGAGGCAATGCTTGGTAAGTTAAAAGATGACAGGAGGCTGGTGTGGCTGGAAGGCATCAGGCAGTAGGGAGAGTGATGGGAAATGAGGAAGGAATGATGAAAATGCTGGACCCTACAGTCACACTAAGGAGTTTGTATCTTATTCCAGGCATGATGATGTTGTGAACTGGGTTTCCCCCAAAGCAGAGCCTGAGACAAGGGCTCAGTACAGAGGATTTATATGGGAGATGACTTCAAGAAATAGAAATGAGCATGTGGAAAGATTTGGGAGGGAAAGCCATATATATGTTCTCCATCAAGATGACTGCCAGGGTTCCCTGATGCTACCAAGACCCCACAGAGGCATGCAGGAAGCCTCTCAGAAATTTCCTCCTGCAGGAAGGAGGATAGAACCTTTATCCATTAGCTCCTTTCCTTGTTGGTTGATGGCTGTCCCCTGGGCTCTTTACTCTGCACTTCTGCACTTTTGCACAGGTTGAGAAGGTTCTGGCAGGTTCTGGGAATATTCAAGAAAGCCCCAGGGAAGAAAGCAGCAGATGCTGGACATACTCTTGAGGTGGACAGCTGTGAGCAAGTGAGTTTCAGCTCAAAAGAGGACTGTGGGGATATGATGCAGGCATGGGGGACCTCTGCCACCAATAGGGAGTCTCAGAAAGTCTTTAAGCAGGAGAGGCCCATCTGCTATGCAAGTGAGATGGTGTCTGCCTAGCTGTGCACACAAAGGAACAAGAAGACTCTGACATGTATTAAGCACCTACTCCATGCACCAGTACTGGGAGCTTTATATACAGCATCTTTAACTCTTCACAATAGGAATGATCACCCCCAACTTACAGATGTGGAAACTGAGGCTCAGGCAAGCAAACTAATTTGCAGGAGTTCTCACAGTGAGCAATGTCGCTAGGGTCCCTTAGCAGCCCCCACTGCTCTTGTGTGAGGCTGCAGCAAGACTGGGGGGCCCTGCCACTATGCTCTTGTCTGGGGGGCTTCACTCCCCATGGGTTCACCAGCTCAGGTGGCACCACGGAGCCAGCTCTCAAGAGCACCCCAGGCCCTGCATTTTGACTTTCTGCCCCTGCAGGTGTTTGCCTCCCCCATACGCAGAACTGTGCCGCCACGAAGACTAATTATAAATGCAGGGTATTTATAGTGAGTTTCTCCACCCAGTGCTTCCAGCACCTCGAGGGAACTATTTACAGAATCCTCCCAGCACCTCAGAGAGAAAGATAGAGCCTGGAAGGGGAGACCGGGGTGAAGAGAGGGGCTGACATCTCTCAGAGTAAGGACCCTCAGCCAAGGAAGACTTGCGGGGTGTCTTTTGAAAAAGCTGGGATTTGACCAGACAGCTGTCAGGGAGGAGGGGAGAGAGAGGGAGAAAGAAAAGAGAGAGAGAGAAAGAGAGAAAGAGAGGACCCATGACTACACACCTGCCCGTGGCCACAGACTAGGCCATTTCCAAACATCAGCCCATTTCCTCTCTCTGCCTTGACATCCTCATCTGTAAAATGGGGCTATGATCGTACTGCTTCCTTGGCTTGTAAGATTTAAATGAGCTCAAACACATAAAGAACAGAACTTGGCAAGGAGTAAACCTCAATAAATGTTAGCTATTTCTTATTATCATTATTATCATCCTCATGACTAACCCAATAACAGCAGGTAAGTGATATGCATTGGGTCTGAACTTCAGAAAGTTAATAAAAACAATAATTAAGATTTCCAAGTGTTTCCTCTGTAATGTGTGGTTGTGTCATGAGGCTATTTGGGAACCAAATTAATGAAGGTAAAGGCAGGTGGTTTCTTGATGCCTCCACTCAGACCAGAGGAAAAAGAAAAGAAAGAACGGAGATGCACAGGGAACACACAGCAGCCTGTTTCTGGTCCTGTACTGACGGTCAAAGAACAGTGACCACAAAGCACATGACAGATGAGTTGGTAGAAACAGGAAGTTGGGACAAGATCTTTGGGGGCTGCTGCACACCCAAACCTCTCAACCTGTAACAGGGGCCAAGCCCAGAGGTCAGCCGTCAGCTAGGTTCCAGTGCCTAAACCACAGAACTCTAAAGGTCACCCAAAAATGTGCAAAGTGGGGCAATTACCTCTCACCCAGCCAAGGTAAGGTGAAGATTGAATGAAAAACTATGTACAAATTTCCTGGTACATGATGATGGCTTTTGCAAAAATGGTCACCATTATTAGAGACCTAAGTTTTCATTATTATTTGTCTCTTATCCGGTCTTTATTGTATATATTAAAATTACAGCATGCTTGACATTAAAAATAATTCAAACTCCCCTTCCTGGTCCTCTTTGATAAGAATCTCTTCCCAGGTGCCAGGCTTCTGTACTGTATGTGCTGGACATGGACGTGATGGTCTGGCTTTTTTTTTGAAACCTTGAAGAAATGTATCCCTGACTTGTTCAATGTTCTTTGTTCTGACAAAATACAAAACTGTGCTAAAAACCCTGCTTCTCCAGAGCAGTTTCTCAGGGTAATCTGGGAAGTGGGCTTCCAGGCTAGTCCTCAGTTTGGCTCAAATAAAACTCTTCTCTATTCTTAAAAATAATAATAATAATTCAAACTCTAAGAAAGATACAGGCAGGAAAAAAAGGCTCCTCCTCCCTCCCCTCACTCCACCCAAACTGATGTTGGTATTTTTGCTATTATTTTTGTCTTCTTAGTCAGGACAGAAATCCTCAGTCCATAAAGTCAAGAGTGAATCCCCTCCTGGCATGAGCAGTGACTCTCTGCATGACCATGGGCAAGTCACTTTCCCTCTCTGGGAAATGGCCTTTTCTGCACAAGAAGGAAGCTGGACTAGTCCAGCCATTCCCAAATTGGACCAGCAGAATCTCAGGCCCTGGAAGATTCAAAAAATCCCAGTGCCCAAGCCACACGCCAGGCCATGAGTCAAGTGGAACCCAGGCATCCATATGTTCTTAAAGCTCTCCAGGTTGTTTCAATGAGCAGCCATGGTTACAGGAGACTGCCCAGACCTTCTTGAACTCTAATGTGCACACACATTGCCCTCAGTCTGTGCAAAAGTGTCGATTCTGGTTCAGCAGTTCTGGAGCAGGGCCTGAGGTTCTGAATTTCTAACAAGCTGCCAGGTGGTGTCCGCACTGCTGGTCCAGGGATCCTGTTCAGACCAAGGAGGGACCTGACCACTAGTTGAAAAACTTTGTTAGCCTTGGAATACTCTCTCCAAAGGAAATTTTGCATGGAAACATATTTAACGGAGTTAGTCTGGCTGAACTAAGAGATTGGAAACAGAGGTCTCACAATCAGACCTACCCCCATCGCCCTGTTAGGCAGAACCATGGCCCCCTAAAGAGATCATGTCTTAATCCCCAGATCCTGTGAATGTGTTCCTTTACATGGCAATGGGGAATTAAGGTTTCAGATGAAATTAAAGGTTGTTAGTCAGCCAACCTTAAAATAGGGAGAGTAGTCTGGATTATCCAGGTGGGCTCAATTAATCAGAAGGGGTCCTTAAAAGTGGAAGAGGGAGGCAGAAGAGGTCAGAGTGATGATGTGTGGGAAGAACTCAACCCACCACTGCTGGCGCTGAAGACAGAGGCAAGAGCCACGAACCAAGGAAAGCAAGCAGCCTCTAGAAGCTGAAAAAGATGAGGAAACGGGCTTCTCCTCTGGAGGCTCCAAAAAGAACACCTTGATTTTAGCCAAGTGAGACCTGCACCAGGCTTCTGACATCCAGGACTGTAAGATAAATTTGTGTTTTTGGTAAGCCACTCAGTCTGTGTTAATTTGTTACAGCAGCCATAGGAAACTAATAACCCCTCTGAGGCACCTCCTGTGAAGACATAGATCACTGAAAAACAGCTGCACTAGACGACCTTCATCACCTGGATCCGTGATGGGACTGAGATGCACTAAGTCGGCCCCACACAGCTACCTCCTAGGCAGTCAGTATTCCGGGGCTTGCTGACACATCCTGGTCCGGTGGTATCAGCTTCCCCAGGATTCCAGGGTCCCCAGTGCCCCCACCCCCCACTTTCTGGCAGGAGGGGAATCCCTGGTAGCCTCCTCAGCACTGAGGAAGCTATTTTCAGCTCAGCAGCTGAGCATTTCAGCAAAGAGCAGCTTGGAAGTGTCTTCTGGCCCCCGCCAGAGGAGACCTCTGTTCCTCTCCTTGTGGTGTGCCTGGCCAGATTTAGCCTAACACCTGCCCACTCCCCACTGCCATGGTACCCAGAGCACCTCCGGTCCAGCACAGGGCAGGACAGGGGGTGAGGAGGAGACCCCGGGTCTGTCCCAGTCTCATCTCCCCTATCATAGAGGTAGAAGATTGAACTATTCTATAAGGAGAGCAGGAGCGGGGGTCTTGGAGGTGGGGGTGGGGGGTCCCGGAACAGATAAAGTCTCAACAAAAGGCATCAGGACAGTGTTTCTCAGCCCTGCTACACACTAGATCCCCCCAGGAAGCATTTAAACTCTTGACGCTCAGGCTGCTGCTCTCCAAACTGATTAAATCAGAATTTCTGAGGTGGGGCCAAGGTGGCCTTTTATTAATTTTTTTTTTATCTCAATGTGCATTCAGGAGTGAGACCCACTAGATCAGTGATTCTCAGAGTGTGGGTCACAGATCGAAAGCTTCAGCATCACCTGGGAGCTTGTTAGAACTGCCGAATCTCAGCACCCCTCCCCCAAGATCTGTTGACCCAGACCCTGCATTTTAACAGGGCCCCAGGAGAGTCCTCGGCACATTAAGTTTAAGAAGCAAGACGGCAGAGCATCATAGACTGCCGGCTCTGGGTCAGACCACTGCCTGAGTCTGTGACGTGTCTCCACTGCCTCACAGCCACGAGGCTTTGGGCCAGTGACAGTCTCTGAGTTCCTCCTTTTGACTTCCTCCTATTTCCCACCAGAAGGGTTGAGCTGGGAAACTCCAGGAGCCCACCATAGTCCAGGGAGCCTTGTGGAGAAATCCAGGAGAACCCACAGCCTGTCTTGGAGGAAGAGATTCAGACGGATCCTGAAGCTGAAACATTCTGGAGGGCCTCCTGAAGAAAGCGAGTCTGAAATCCCAAATGTAAGATCAGCTGCAGTAGGAAATGGCTCCATTTAAAGGGTTCTGCCGTTCTGTCTCTTTCAATGAGCACCCTCATCCCATCCTGTCCCGAATTCCAGTTTCAAAAAAAAAAAAAATAGTCTTGGTGTGTGTATAAATGGAATTACAATCTTGGCCTCGTGGAAAAAAAATTAACTACCCATCCATAGTAGCTGAACAAGAATAGAAGCTTCAGGATGTACAAGGGAAGGATTAGAGAGAGTCAGCACTTAATTGAAGCTCCTCCGTTGATGTCATCAGAGACCTGGAAAAACGTTGGAAAAGCCAGGGCTTCAGAGGGAGAACCAGGCAGCTCTCCGAAGAATCTTAAAAACAGGAACAAGGATTTCTCAGTTTGCAGGGCTCTCTGGAAGCGGGCCCTTTCAGATGAAGGCAGGCAGGCTATAGTTAGAAAGAGACGCATGGTGGAGAGCAGTTCTGTTACTATAAATTCATTTCCAAAAGCCAAACATATGTGTGTGCACACACATAAATACCATATATATGAGGAGATAAATCGGCATATGACATTTAGCCCTTCCTAAATTGGGAAATATATAAAATTACTATTTTTTTTTTTTTTGTGCTAGTGTGGGAATAGGGAAGACATCTCACTCCAATAAGATCGATCTGGTAGAGAGTAATCTATATTCCTGAGTGTAGTTCATTCATTCATTCACTTGTCCAGTCTGCAAAGAGTTGAGAGCCTCTATGTGCCAATGACATCATTCCAGTCTTCATGCAGTCTAGTGCCCACATCTCAGAGTGCGGTCCTCAACCAGCAGCCCTGGCTTCTTGCAGGAGCTTGCTAAAATGCAGATTCTCAGGGCCCATTCTAGACCTCCTAAATCAGAATCTGTACTTTAGCAAGACCTCTCAGGGACTCATATGCACATTGAGGTTTGAGAAGCACTGATCTAATACAACCTCATTTCTAAATTTGCTTAACCATAGAGGAAAGCTGCCTGGAATTTAGATTTCATACATGACCCACAGATAGGATATCCTTAAATGGAAAGATTAATGTAGCTATCCAACCCAATCACCCCCTCATACCAATGCAGATTATGAATCCAAGACATTGATCTACATCATTGCCGAAGACGGTGGAAACTGGCAACAGCGAACTGGGGGAGATACCGTACAACCGTTTCATGATTCATCAGTGCCCATGGGTCCAGGGTCCCTCTTAGGAAGGAAGAGATGGGTTCAAGATGCAGGGTAAGAGGGTTTGAAGGGAAAGTTTGCTTATCTTGGTACAGAAACTGGAAAGTGTCAGATTCTAACTCCAACATTCAAACCCGCTAATGGATGGATTGGCTCCAAGATCGGCAGGGTAACAGATGGAAGTAGAAGGAAAAAATATCATTTCCCCCAAACTTGCTGAGTCCGATGAAGATGTTGGAAGATTTGGATGCAGCCAGCATGATTAATCTTACCAACTTTACCTTGAGTTTCATTTTTGGTAGGGGAATGGCATCAGCTTAAAAGTTAATTACAAGCAAGAAACAAATCATGCAGCCAATGTGCACATCACAAACAAATTAAGTTCTTAAAATAGGCAACACACCACTTGGAACAATGGTTTATGAGCCCAAGGGTGCATGAAAATAATTGTGGAAGGTGAGCAAACTAATAGCTAAGAAATGTGAATTAAATGAGGGCAAATTACAGATATTAACCAAATAAGAGAAACAAGGTCAACCTCTCATTTTGTAAACAACAAGCCAAGCAGAATGATCCAGGATGCAACCCCCTATGGAGTGAGAAGGGACGCCCCTGATGGAAACAGGGCTCCCTGAAGATGTAGAAGAAGCCAGAGTGCTGGGAATCAGGGCAAGAGGAGGGGCTGTCAGCAGGGAAAGCTCAGCTCCAGGCTGGCAGGCAGCATCCCACCACAAAAGGGTAAATTCAGAGGTGTGTGGGAGAGGAAGTTTCAGCCGTAGAAAGTTAGAATTAAGTCCAAAGTCCTCATCATGAAATGAAGAAAGCAAGCACAGAGAGGAGAGGTAGTTTCCCAAGATCACACAGCAAGTGTCAGAGCCAAGACCTGAATTCAAGTCTCCTCACTCCAGGTTATACTTCCTTCTCATTCGTCAGTGATTGCAAATTCATGTGCCCATACAGAGACAGGCAGGCAGCAGAAATGCACGACGCTGGCCTGACAGGGGAGACTATGGGCCGGCACTGTCCAAGACAAATCCAATGGGAGTCAGATTTGTCATTTACAATTTTCAGGACGACATCTCAATTTGAACTAGTCACACTGCAAGTGCTTGACAGCCACATGTGGCTGGTGGCTACTTTACTGGATAACAGAGTTATAGGGAGTGGTGGGGAATGT
This sequence comes from Camelus ferus, assembly GCF_009834535.1. Classification (NCBI taxonomy): domain Eukaryota; kingdom Metazoa; phylum Chordata; class Mammalia; order Artiodactyla; family Camelidae; genus Camelus; species Camelus ferus. The sequence continues at coordinate 29,684,619 of NC_045713.1, read as the reverse complement.
TTAAAAACTGGAGACAGGGTGATGCATCTATAGAGGATTACCGCCACAATCTCAGCCAAGGGGGTTAAGATCACAACATTGTGCTACCCAGAACACACCTGAGAATTCGCATGTGGGCCACCAATTTTACAACATCTGTCTTACACCATGCTGCCTCAGAAACAAAGACAATTTCATTAAATCATCATCTTAAGCATCTTTAGGAACCTAGTCATTATCAACCACCTTTAACAAGTCCGAGTCCCACCTCTGTCACTCCTCTGTGTATGAAATTTAGTGAGTTCTCTGAGCCTCAGTTTTCTCACCTCGAAAATGGGTGTAAATCTTTTTCCTGGGCATGTTTTAAGGGCCAAATGAGAAAAATAAATGGAAAAGCAACTTTCCCTATCCGTCTTCCCCACCCCTTTGCTGTCCTTTTCTCCTGGGAGCACGTCCCTAATAAATCATGTGCAACAAACCCTCATCCCAGGGTCTGATTCTGGGAGAACATGACCAAGGACACAAACATTGTTCCCACACAGCCCCTGCCCTCAAGGAGCCCTCCAACTAACTGGAGAGGCTCACACACCACAAAGTGGAAAATGCTTGATTCACCAGGATTCCTTTTGGAGGAAGTGCTATATTTGTTTGCAAAGATGTCTTGATAAATTCACTGGAGGCAAAATTGGTTACCTACAGACACAAGGGCTGCTGGTGCCAAGACTTCAAATGAAGAGGATGAAATTGCTCTGCATGAAACCATGAGAGGGGTTTGTTTGTTTCCCAGAGCAAAAACTGAAGGAGCAAGCCAGGCATGCAGGGGAGGCCAGGAGCAGTGTGACGTGGTATGTGATGCCTCTCAGCTTCAGCAAGTTAGCAAACCAGCATGCACACACAGGGGCTGGAAACGGAAGAGACCACGAAGAACTAAGCCCTTGAGAAATCATGGGGAAGGCTTTGGACCATCTCAGGCCATGGAATCAGGGACATCTGAGTCAAGTGTGAAAGCTGCCACCAGTCCCCACCAGGAAGACGGCATTAGCCTCCTAAGAGGTCTCCTGCATCTTTGTCTACCCCCTCTCACATTATCAATTCCCTACCAGCAGCCAGAGTGAGCTCCTAAACTGCAACTAGGGCTTGACATCTAAATTTATAAAGTCCCTGAGTCCAGGTCATGTCATGCCTCTGTTTAAAACCCTCTGGTGGTTTCCCATTGCATTTAGAAAAAGGAAAAGGAAAAAACCAAAACAAAACAGAGTTCTTATCCTGGCCTGCAAAATCCTGTAAGATCCCTCTTTCTCTTCCTTGAACAGATCCACCTCGCTACCACCCCAGGGCCTTTGCACTGGCTATTTGCTCTGACTAGACCACTCTCTTAACCCCTAGCCCTTCCCAGGACTGGGTCCTTCACATCATTCAGTTCTCAGCTCAACTATAACCTCCTCACTTAAGTCTTTCCCTACCATTCTGTGTCTTTTAGCACCATTCCCTAAATCCATACCACATAATTCTATATCAGTTTCTTCAGGACATTTCTTATCCTCTGAACTTGCACTATTGGTTCATGTGTTCACTTGTTTATTATCTATCCCCAGAACATAAGCCTCATGAAGGCAGAGACCTTATTTACCAATATGTCTGTAGGGTCCAGCACACAGTAGGTGCTCAATGAACACTGAGTAACAAAATGAGTTTCTGAGGGACACAGGAGCCCCAGTTGGCATTTAGATGGCATAAACAAAGGGTATTCACATATGAGTGCACACAGCAAGGATGTACCAAGTTCTGTGAGAGCAGAGAAGGGTCAGAGAAGGTTCTCCAGAAGAGAGGCTGTTTGAGCTGAGCCTTGACATGCTGGCCTTTGCTGTGTTCAGAATGTCCTGATTATTCCTCAAAAGCACAAAGCTCCTTCTGATTCAAGCCTTTCATAGAGGCTGTTCCCTCTTTCTGGGACATTCCTCTCCATTCTTCACCTGGCTAACTTCTGCACACACTCCAGGTTTCAGCTTAAATGCCTCTTGCTTAGCCAAGCACCCACTCCTTGACCCACTCCCACCCAAATTAGGTCCTCCCTACAGGTCTCTCTCCAAGCATCCTATCCTCATCATTCTTAGCACTTGCTCTCTGGGATTCTCTGTTTCATGTCTGGCTCTCTCCATGAGACTATCAGCTCCGTGAGGGCAGGACTATGTCTTCTTCACTGTTGTATCCTCAGCACCCAGGGTGCTGCCTAGCACATAGTAGGTGTGAATGAGTCAATGGGATTCATCCCACATTGGAAGGGAGAGGAGGAGGACATTCTCAGCACAGCTAGGAGCATATGGTGCATTTGGGAAGTCAGACATCATTTTGTGTGCCAAGAAAATAATGTGCACGTGGAGAAAAAGCATGGGACAGGGTAAAGGAAGCAGGGAGATGTGAGGCCTGAGTGAGATTTTCCATCACCCTTGTGTTTCCTGCCAGCTACACAGGTCCCTACAATTATTGTCCCCTCTGCATCTTTGAGTGATGAAGGAAAGAGAGGGTTTGCTTTTCCAAAGTCTCTCGAGATAAGGGAAGAATCTTTGTGAGAAACCTCCCATATGCCAAGAGGAGGGAGAAAGAGAAAGAGGGAACAGCTAGTTACTCTAATGAGCTGCAGGTCGTCATGGGTCTGCGCCAGCAAGACCATGCAACACACTCACCTCAGAATGAGATCCAAACAAAACCCAAACAAGTTTAGGTCAACTTGAGTCACTCTGAATCATCTAGTTTTCTCTCATGATAATGGCTTTCTGAAATAGTCAGTCTGTTGACAAAAGACGACTGGATGGAAAATGTTTGAAAGTCAGTTGATTCTGGGGCAGGGAGGTTTATGTATTTATGTATTATTTTATGTATTTATAGTAACTCCAGTGGCAGAAGATTGGGGTCCCAAGATGCCCACTGTAGTGGTCATCAGTGCTCTTCCAACAAATGTGTTCAGCCTTCCGCCTCCCTGGCTCACGGTGGGATAACACTTCCTGGGCCCTCTGTGGTTGAGTCGGGCTGTGTGACTAGTTCCACACAAGGAGTTGTGAGCAGAGTGATATGTGTCACTTCTGAACTGGGGCATTTAAATGACAACGCAACATCTTCCTTAGACCTCTTTACCTTGGTCTTTCTCCAGGATGCACCATTATTTCTGCTCAACTTCTCTCTTCCCTCCCCTCCCCTCAGTCTAGGGAGAAGCCTCACTCTTCTTCGTCTGTAATTATTCTAACCATTTGGAAATTCTTCTGAATCCATTTAATTCTCCTAGAGGCTGAGATATGTGAACACTAAAGTCAGGCACTTGCAGACTTTCTTGTTTATACTGTCCCATATATATTTTTATACTGTGCTATATTTCCCCCTAAGAAATTGCTCAGCCATCTGTTTAGATTGGGGTGGAAGGGGCATGAGAGAGAAAGGAAAATGAAGAGAAAGTACATCAATTAATATTTCAAATTCACTGACTCTTTCCTCTGTCATCATTACTCTGTTAACCTCTTATTGTGAACCCCTTGCTTGCTTGTTTTATTTTGAATTTTGTATGTTTTAGGTCTAGGATCTCCATTTTTATCTCTTCTATTTTTGGCTGAGATTTCTTATCATTTCATTTATCACGAGCAGATTTTCCTTTATATCACTGAGCATAGTTACAACAGATACTTTAAAAAAAAACCCTTGTCTACTAATTCCAACGTCCAGGTCATCTTGGACTCAGCCTCCATGGATTGTCTTTCCTTTTGAGAATGGGTCACATTTTCCTACTTGTTTGCATTTCGAGTAATTTTTGGATAGTATCCTAAATATGTCTAATGTCACATTGTAGAGACTCTAGATTCTGTTCTACTTCCCCCAACAGTGTTGATTTTTTTTCTTAATTTGCTTAAGGAGGCAATTAACTTGGTTGGACCCAAACTGCAGACTCTACCAGTTGGGCGCCAGCTCAATTCTCAGTTTATCTCTTTTCGCCTCGTCTGGACGCTTGGGGTTTGCTGTGTGCAAAGATGCTTCAAAAGTCAGCCAGAGATTTGGACGGAATTTATCCACAGATTTGAGGCTCCCTGTCTCTGGCTCCTTTCCTGTGACAGCAGTTGTCTATAACTCTTCCTCTGGCCCTTTGAGTGCAGGTTTTCTATTGGGGTTTTAGCCACCACCATCCACCCTGCAGGTAGTTGGGTTTTTAACATTGTTTTCCAGAGTTTATGTTTGTTATTTGTGGCAAGATAGGTTCAATCGGCACTTACTTGGCTGTTACCAGAGCAAAATTGCGTATTTCACTTAAGAAAGGGTTTTAAGTTCTAAAAAATTAACAAATAATAAATCAAAAGCACATTATCTCATAAGAAAAGACAAGGCTTTATAGACACACACACACACACACACACACACACACACACATATACACACATAAAGAATTGCCTACACATTATTTTTTCATTTAATCACACGCAGTGAAAACTTCATCTGGGATATTCAAGAGGCAAAGAACCAGTGTGGAAATGACTGAATTTGTAAGCATTTCCCACCTCACCTCCAGCCTGGTTCCTCTTTAGAAATAAAAGGACCAAATTAATGTTTGTAGAGTACCTTCTACATGTCAAGCCCTTTGCTAGGTGGTCTTCCAGTTTAAATTAGAGCTTTACCTTCATTTTTACTGATGAGAAAACCTGGGCTTCAAGAGAGTAAGTATATTGGCAAAGTCTCAAAGTTACAAAGCGACGGAGCTGGAGTTTTCCCCCTGGTGAAAGGGGTGCCCCATAGAGACAGGTGCTATCAGCAAGAAAGACATGTGCTGGGCACAACCCCTGCACTTCGAAAATTCAGGTGCGTCTATCTTTTCTAAACACTACCCAAGCTCAGCCAGAGATCACACAGCTAGAGGTGATCAGGCAGGTCAAGGATGCGGGGATTCCCTCAATGTCACACTTAATGGAGTTCCACATGATTCCAACTCGATGGTCCTGTGTAAGCCACAGACTCAAAGTGACCCCAGTCACAAGGTGTGTGCTTTGAAATTTCTCTGACGTGCCCTTATAAATTACAAATACCAACCCCTCTCCTATTCTGCTAGTGGGGCTATAAATTGCCCTTTCTGGAGGACAATTTGGTAATACCTTACTAAAATTGTTCAGACCCTTTCACCAAGGAATTTCGCTTCTAGGAACATAGCCTAAAGGAATAATCATAGAAGCACACTGAGATTTATGTACAAAGATGAACACTGCAGCATCATTTGTAATAGTGAAAAATTGCAAAGAATTGAAATGTCCAAAAGTAGGGAATGGTTAAATAAAATATGATACAGCAACACCATAGAATATTCATATGCATCTGCTAAGGATCACGTTCCTGGAAAATATTTAAGGACATGGCGAAATGCTGGTGTATATAAATATTGAACTAAATAAAACAATGCAGAACACAGATCTCTATACAATGTTATCCCATTATCTGTATGTGTGTGTTCATATAGGTTCGTATAGGTTTGTATCTATCTCTGTGTATGTCTGATAAGATATACAACAAAATGTTGACACTGTTTATCTCTGTAGTTTGATATCACACATAATTTTTTAAAATTCTTTCCTTCTCATACCACTTCCTGAAATGAGTGCATATTGCTCTTAAAATTTTAAAAGAAATATTTAACTTATAAATGCCATCAAGAGAAACCAGAGTGTCAAAGAGTGAAGAAAATAGTAATGTAGACCCTTAAATACTGGAATTTCAAATACTCAGGGAGAATGAAGGTATTTCAAACCAAATAAGTAATAGCCGTGTATCAGTCAGCCTCTGTCACATAAAACTACAAAATCTTGGTGACATATGACAAAAACCATTCATTTAACTCACATGTCAGTGAGTTGGCTGGGGTAGGCTGATCCACGCTAATCTTACTTGTGTGTCTCTGGGCTGGCAGTGTTTGCATGACCTAGACTGAGCTGGGTTAGGGTACCTGCAGTGGTTCTGTTCTACTTGCTTCTTGTCCTCTCCAGTGGGTGGGGGCCCATCCAAGTTCTTCTCATGGTGAAGAGAGAGGTGCCAGATGGCAACCCCCACCATGCAAGTACTCAGTAAGACTTTGGTGGCCTCATGCACATTTACAGTGAAGCACATGACCAAACTCTGAATCAAGGAGCAATCCTGCTTCTTCAGCTGGAGGAGATGCAAAGGCACACGTCAAAGAGCGTGAAGAACCGGAGCCATTAATTCCATTTCCAGTGGTCAGCCTCGTTGATAGATGCTTGCAACTGGTGTGAGTTGGAGACCATGACTTAACAGGTCATCCTTTGCGGTCAGTGACAGATTTCTGCACCTCCACCACCTCCACCACCTCCACCAGCAGTACTTTTAGTTCCATGGATATCAAGCATGTTTCTTGATGACTGGCCATTTGAGTTTGTTTGTTGTTTGATTTTGTTGGTTGGTTGGTTTGGGCTTTTCTGTATCATTCAAACCATTAATTATCTTTGGGATGGCTGTTATTAATTTGTTCCATTGCGTATTTTATTCTAGCCTTCCTGATGACACAAAGGAAAATAACAATGTTCTGAAAGGCAAGTGATTTGCCCAAGAAATGTATCAGTCAAAACCACAACTTACAGCCACACAGGCTGGGCCCTGCAAGACTCCAGTGTTGTGCTGTCCAAATGGTAGCCACTGCTGACATTTAACTTTTAATTAATTAAAATTAAATGTCATTAAAATTAAATACAGTTAAAAATGCAGTTTCTCAGTCACATGAGAGACATTTCAAGTGCTCAATCGCCACATGTGGCTAGTGGCAACCACAATGGACAGTACAGACACAGAACAGCTCCATATTTGCAAAAAGTGCTGGTGGACAGTGTTGCTCCAGATGGCACCACTGTCATGAACTACGATGTGGACGGTGCCCCCTAGGAGTTGTGCAATCCAGCAGTCCCGATCCAGTAACCTGGGTAACTTGTATCCAGGTCTCCTGGCACTCAGTATAATTCTGCATATGCTCAGATTTTTGGTCAACATTTTTAAATGCGCTGGCTTTGTTTCATCCTTTCAATTTAACAAACATGTACCTACTGTCCTTTTAATCAGTCTCTGCAAATCTAGTTCATCCTGGATACTTTTCAGAGACTAATGGGTTCCTCTGATGTTCTAGTTCCTCCCCTTGGCACCCTCTGGCCCTGGCCCATCCCATCTCCCAACACTCCTTGCCTCACACTCTTGGCTCCAGTACATTTGTAGTTCACCACACATGTTATGTTGTTCTGTGTCTTCGGACTTGGGGACGTTTGGACATTCTGTCCCTGTAGCTAGAATTCTTTTGTCCCACTCATTACCTGGTCTTCTGAGGCAGAAACTCAGTCTGCCTTTTGAGGGATGCTTTTCCTGACCACAGTGATTGAGAGGCTTCCCTCTACCTTTATGCTCCCACTGTATCCTGGGATTGCCTTTTTCCTTCCCCCTCTGCTCTCCTGTCTGGCTTCCCTTCCAGCCTGGGAGCTCCCTCAGGATAGGACATTTTGTCCAACTTGGAAGGTTGAAGTGGCCCTGCAGGCAGATCCACCCTGAACTGCTGTTCCATCACTTGCTGGCTCTATAATCATAGACAAGATGCTTTAGCTTGTCTGTGTCTCATTTTCCTCATCTGCAAGATGAGGATAACAAGAGGAGTGTTTTGAGGGTGAATTGCGGTGACACATGTAGGAAACTTAACAGTGCTCGGCATACTTTAAGGGCCTACTAAGTGTTAGCAATTCTTCTTTATATTGCAAGAGTCTGGCATACAAGAGGTGTTCATTGTATTGCTGCCTGAATTAGTAAAATGATAGGAGACCCAAACTACTTTAAAGGAAGTCACCATGGGTTATCATGGTGCTATAGAAGACCCAGGTACTTTTAAATGGTCCACTCCCTGCCACAAAAGAACTGGGAGCAAATTTTGCTTATTATCTATCGCCAAGGAGAAAGCACAGACCTTTGTTTGAGATGGTTCTTCCTTCAGATAGGCCCAGGCAGGGAGCAACTCCACATTTCTTCAAGAGGCTGCCTCCTGGATGTGAAAATGATTAAGGATCTACCTAGCACACTAGCTTTGCAGTAGCTTAAGGTCCGGTCAGAATAATCACCATCAAATGTCTATCACATATTGGGTACTTAATATGTGCCAGTGATTCTCAAATGAGGGCAATTTCTCCCCCAATAGTGGACATTTGTCAAGGTCTAGAAGCAAATTTGGTTGTTACAACTGGGAGTGGGAGATGCTATTGGCATCCAGACCAGGGACACTGGACAGAGACAGAGGGATTCTGCTCGACATCCTTCAGTGCACAGGACAGGCCCCCACAAAGAAGGATCCAGCTCCAGATGTCAATAGCGTCAAGGCTGAGAAACCCAGTTATGTTCCAAGACACTGAGCATTACAAGCATTGTCTCATTTAAAATTTCATGATGACCAGTTACGAGGAGGCACTGTTATTATCATCACTTTCCAAATGAAGAAACTGAGGCTCAGTTATACAAACCGCCCACAGTGGCACAACCAGAAAGTGGGAGAGACCTGATCTGAACCCAGGCATCAGGATGCAGGGCCCATGCTCTCAGCAGCTGCCACATACTGGGGGTCGCCGCACCCTCCAAATCCATGGAGCCGAACAGTGAGAACACCAGCTTGTCACCATTAAACCTGAGGTGGAATCCTCACTTGGCTACAAGGCGTCCATGTGATCTTGGGCACCCTGACTGTTAAGCCATGTAAGCTTCTATTTTCCCATCTGTAAAATGGGGGCAGGATGCTCACCTCATGGGGTCGTGTTAAGGGTTAAATCCAACAATGAATGTGAAGTGCCTGACAAATAGTCTGACACTCATTAAAAGGTAGCTGCTGCTATTACAGTTGTCTTTGTCAACATCACTATTATTATTCCCATTGCCTTGGAGGCCCAGATTCCCTCCCACCCGATCCTAAGGAAACAGAACTCAGTTTTGTAGCTGGTCCCAGTGCGCCAGCTGGCTCTCAGAGACCAGTGGGATGCTGCCTCCCCAACGCCAGATTGCTCCCCTGCAGAAGGGGGCCTGCACCTCACCTCGGGAGGCCGCAGCAGCTCCCAAGGAAAGGGGGATGTTGCTCACGTGTTCAGGGTTGTGGGACCCGGAGCAGGAGGCTGGACCACTCGGGCTGTTCCCTCTTTCCTGGGGGTTGGTTCTTCCTGGTTCCTCCGTCAAGAAGTATCCAGGTCCTTCAGCGTGGGAAGCAGTGATCCCTCGGCCCTGCCCCAGATTCATGCTGTCCTTAGAGGCTTTGTTCCCCCACGCAGGGAGGGAGATGATGGCCATGGGGGAGAGCGGAATACTTTGAAGAGAAAAATCATGTCTCTCTGCTAACTGTCTGGGAATGCCTATCTTTTGGAAGGTGCCAAGAGAATGCAACAGCCAAACTGGAGGGACTGTGCTAGAAAAGCTTCCAAAACATAGGAGGTGGGGTTGATTAAGGCAGTGCTTTCATGAGGCCCCTCAGACCCAAGACCAGCTTCACTTCTTGCCTCTATTAATCACAACAAGAAGAAGACCCACCATTTATAGCCCACTGTGTGTCAGGCACTGTTTTCATTGCTTTGCACTCATCATCTTTCATCCTGCAATCAGCGTACCCATGAAGAGGACTGTTGTGTCAACACATAAAAGATGCTCAGAAGGGGGCAAATAGGAAACAATATGTAAGTGTTGGCCATTGTCACCATCATTATTACTACAACTATTGCTGTTATGACTGCTCTGCAAGACAGGTATTATCTCCATGGAATAGCAGGGCAACTGGAGGCTTAGAGAGGCTGATTTGCCCAAGGCCGCTAAGGAGGTGGGAAAGCACAGTGGTTAAAACAACAGGCTTTGGCATCAGACCAACATTCACATCCTGACTGAGCTGTTTAGTAAGCACATGCTGGCTTGGGCAAGTTATTTCCCCTTCTGAGCCCTGGATTTCTCTCCTGCAAAAGGAAGAAACAGACTAAAGGTTCAGGTGACGATTCAACCTGCAAGTTTAATTTTTGGTCAAGGTCTTCATTCCTGCCAAGTGCCGATGCTGCAAGAACAGACACCTCCCCACCCCTTGACAACTGTAAGACCCAAGGCAGCCTTTGGACACCTAGCAGGGCAGCAAGGAAGACACTGGCTTCCCCCACCCACATATGATGAGTTAAAGTGATCCCACTTGGGTCTTGTGAGCTGGGTCAGTAGGAGTGGGTGCCACACCACCCCATTATCATTATCCAATGTCATTATCATCTTCATTTTCATCATCATCTCAGGTTGGACTGCAGGTTGGAGAAGAATCTTCTGACCTCTGCACTTAAGTCTCTCCAAAGCCTCTGACCCTCCCCAGTGGTGACCTCCTTCTCTGCCCGTCCAGAAGCCTGGAAGCAAAGCCATCCTGACAGCTACCCTCTCTCCAACCATGCAGGCTGGTCAGCAAGCCCTCCCCTGGCAAGGAATGGGAATGCAGGAAGTAGCCTGGATCCCCACTTGCTCTGCCTCTGGGGGAGGGGGATGCTGGAGGAAGACAAGGCTTTTATACACAAAGCAGATGCACCATAAACTCATACTCCCTGGGCACAGACATTCCGGGGGAAATGCTGCCGATTTTACCCACTCGTTCCTCTGAAAATAACTGCACACACTACCTGCCAAGTTTCCGGAACAGAACAAGTGCTGAGGAATAGGGAACTGATGGAGAGATGGAGTTTTGGGTAATAGGAAGTGAACCACATTGCTTGGTTCATCAACAGGTCTCTGAAAGAGGAAAAGGATCTGTAATGGACTTTATCACTTGTCAAATGTTTTTCATGATAGCGATATTAATTGCTGTCATTTTTAAAGCAGCTACTCTGTCCTGGCTCTGCCCTTTACACGCACAGTTCCATTTAATTCTGCTGCTACTAGAAGTATCACCATTTTTACAGATGAGTAAAGTGAAGCTCAGATAGGTTAAGTAACTACCCCAAGGTCACACAGAATAAAATAGCAGAATCTTGATTCAAAGCCAGGCCTCTCTGACTTCTGAACTCTCTTCTTCTAAAGCTGCCCTTCAGACAATCCATTTACCTGTGCTTCTCAACAGTGGATGGGTAGAGATAGACTGCTAGGTAAGAGAGAAGATGGAGACAGATGAGGTGGAGATAGGGAGAGTGATAGATGACAGATAAATAGCTAAATGAGAAAGAAAATTGAATATACCTGTGATGAATGTCAAACATATCTCTATACCCACTTTTCTAGACGAGACAGCTGAAGTTCCTAGAGGTTGAATAAAACTTGCTCTAAGTCCAGGTCAGCAGAAATCAGAACTCATTAGTCTCATATTCAGTGGCTGCGTGTTGAGGGTCTGCTATGTGTGAGGTGTTGCACCAAGTGCTAGAGACAAGACCTGCCTCCATGGAGCTTAAAGCCCAGCAAGGTGGATAGATTGAAAGGAGCAATTAACAGCCAAGTTGGGTCTGTATTGCGACAGGGAGAACCACTCTGGTGGTCTAGGAAGGCATCCTTGATGAGGAGGGGTTTCACTTGATAGTCTCTGGAAGAGCGAAAGACAGGGGCTAGAGACAGGGGTCAGCTGGAGCGTCTGCTGGTAGGGATGGTGGCAGCAGACAAGATTTAGCAGCCAGCTCACGTAGGACTCTGGGGGCCACACTTACGCACTTGAACATTATCCAGACAGCAATGAAGCCTTATTGGAGACTGTCATCAGGGACTGACATGAGTAGTGTGTGTTTAAGAAAGACCCCCTAGGCTGCTGGGTGGGTGCAAAGACCTGTCAGGAGGCCACTGGAGTCATCTGGGTGAGGCTCAGTGGTGGCTTGGACAGGTGGGCAGCTGTAGGGATGGAAAGAAGTGGGCAAACTGGGAAATGTCTAAAGGGAGAACTGATAAGATGTGGTTGGAGGGTCAGGGGTGGCCAGGTGTCCTAGATATTTGAGAACCTTCCTATTTAGATCTTATGTCCTGATTCTTGGTTCAAAATCTATAGTTCCCTTAACAATTACAGGTAGGTATCCCAGCTCCTAGTTTGGTATTGACTCCTATCCTATTCCTATCTTTTTGTATGAGAGAACTACCTCTCCAGAGAGATCTATTCAGTATGTGTAAAAAAATTTTTTCACCATGGGTGTGGAACTCCCCTGTGATAACAGAATAAATAATGTCCTGCTCCAAGATGTTTGCATCCTAATGCCCAGAACCTGTGAGTATGTCACCAGACACAGCAAAGGGATTTAGCAAGTGTAATTAAGTAAGGATTTGGAGGTGGGGAGATTAGTGTGGATTATCCAGATGGACCCAATGTAATCACAAGGGTCCTTGTAAGAGGCAGGTGGAAAGGTTAGAAAAAGGAGATGTGGTGAAGGAGGCAGAGGTTGGGAGGATGCACTGTGAAGATGGAGGAAGGGGCCGTGAGCTAAGGAATGCAGGAAACCACTAGAATCTGGAAAAGATAGGATACAGATTTTTCCTTGGAGCCTCCAGAAGAAACACAGCCCTGCTGACACCTTGATGGTGGCCTCCATGAAACTCATTTGGGACTTCTGACCAGAACCTTAAGGTAATAAATTTGTGTTGTTTTAAGTCACTAAATTTGTGCTAATTTGTTACAGCAGCCATAGAAAAATAGTACCATGGGAATCTTAAAACTGTACTTCACAAAATAGCAAATAAAAAGATGTATCAGGTCTGTATTACATTCATGCAAGGGGAGAGGTAAAGGGAGAAGACAGAAACAGAGATACCACCACAAACAGAAATAAGAACAGAGTACCGTAGCTACCTCATATTATGGGGATTGAACTGTGTGCCCTCCAAAAAAAGATATATTGAAACCCTAACCCCCAGTACCCCTAAATGTGACCTTACTTGGAAACAGGGTCATTGCAGATGTAATCAGTTAATATGAAGTCTTACTGGAGTAGAGTGGGCCCCTAGTGCAATGTGACTGGTGTCCTTGTAAGAGGACACAGACACACACACGTCATGTGATGACAAAGGCAGAGACTAGAGTCATACAGCCACAAACCAAGAAAAGCCAAACACAGCCAGGAACCGCCAGAAGCTAAGACGTGTCAAGGAAGGACTCCCCGACAGGTTTCAGGGGTGGCGTGGTTCTGCAGACACCTTGATCTCAGACTGCCAACCTCCCAAAACACAAACAAGACAATCTATTTCTGTTGTTCTAAGTCACTCACTTCGCTACGGCAGCCCTAGCAAACAAATACACCTACTTTCATGAAGCCCCGCCTACTTTCATGAAGCCCCGCCTACTGGGCTTCTGGGACACTGGTATTAAATAAGTTGCACTTTTGCAGCTATAGGCATATTTTTTCAGGCCACTTCCCCCCAAAAAATCAAAGCTTATCATATTTTCGTGTTTCTAAAACTTCCTACCTCAGGTATGTACATTTAATATAGACTATCTTCCTTTCTTTTTTCCTTCCTTCACAACTTCCTTTCCTCTTACCATCAAAAGGCCACTCTTAAATTAGTGGTGCATTTTACGATCAAGAGCATTTCAGAATCAAGAAAATGAAATTCATGGTTATCTAGTAAACAACTGAGCATCATAAATGCAGGGATACCTCTGAACGCCGTGCTTACAGCAGAGCCTGGCAGGTAGTCATCTAGCTTAGTAAATAATTGTGCGTTGAAAGTAGGGGGCCAGTGGACAGATAGAGAGTCTGGATGTTATCCAAAGGACCTGGAAGGAATGGGGCTAAGGCTACACGAGGCCCCAGGCAGAGATACACCCCACCATGAAATATGCATTTCTTCCCTCAGTGCCGTTACGTTCTATGACTGTAATTCTAACAGCACAATTAATTCTCTACTGAGAACTCCATGTGGTCGCATAAACTCATGTTAAAGTTTCTGGAGGTGAAATCCTCTTCAGCCATATCCATTTCTGAAGAACGTTACCAGGAAGGTGAGGGAAACGACAACTCCCCGTAGAAGGATAGTTAGGCGAGGGGCACGGGGTAGGGGAAAACGGCATCTGGGAAAGTCTCAGAGGCGTATAAATCCTGGGGGACACCCCCAGGGCTGTGGCCCAGGACAGGGGGCAGTAAGCACAGATGAGTCCAGCCAACCCAGAGGTCAGTTCGGCCCCAGACACCAGGCATGGCTTTGCCCCTAACCCAGCAGAAGATGACACCCATTTGGAGCCACAGGGTCTTCATGTGAAGAGGAAGCATTTGAGACTAGGTGAGGGAATGGCAGCTGGGGTCGTGCTGGTAACCACTGGGAAAGGAGGTCAAGTGTGACACCGGTGGTCTGGGGTGGCAGTGAGGGGGCTAATGGCCTACAGCAGGGGATCTCTATGGGAGGGCCAACTGTGCCTCCCAGTGAATATCCGGCAAAGTCTGGAAACATTTTTTGTTGTCACAGCTTGGGGAGGAGGCAGGGTATTACTGGTATCTACTGTGTGGAGGCCAGGAATCCTGCCCATCACCCTACAGTGCACAGAACAGCCCCCCTGGATAACAAAGAATTATCTGGCCCAAGATATCAAGTGCCAAGTTTTAATAACCCTGGTGTATAATCTACCAGCATTCAGGCTTGATTTATATTTTTTAAAAATAGGTAGGGGGTAATTACACAAAATAGGTGGATCGATGGGTAAGTGGGTGGGTGAATGGATGGACCGATGAACAGAAGGATGGACGGACAGACAGACAGATAGAAAAACACAGATAACTCCAGTACCATCAGTCATCAGTTTATTACTGCGACACATTCTATGTGAGCAACGAGCACATCCCAAATAGAGCTCCAGGAACTTGCCTGGGGAAAATGTACTCACTTACCAGGCCAACCCACAGCAAGTATCTGCTGGGGAGCAGGTATGACCTGTTAAACCACCACAGCTGCCTTCACTCTGTGGGCTCCTCTCCATGTGCCTTCCACTGCAAAGGAAGCAGGGTCAGGGAGCCGCCCTGAATAGTCCGCAGCTGGGCAGTGGGTTGGGAAAGAGACACACTCCCTCAAGATCCCCCAGCTTCTATTATGTACCCCTTTCATATACCCCCACTCTGCTGCACAGCACTGGTCACAAGTGTAATTCAGCAGCAACTGGTATTATCAGGTGAGAATTACCTCCCCGACCAGACCATAAGCCCCATGCAGTTGGCACTTGGTGTGTCCTGCTTCCAGCACCATCTCCAGCAACAAGCTGGAGTGCTCATTACTTGTTTGTCAAATGAACACACAACCGTAGGTGATGACCACGCTATCAGAACTGATCCCAACAAACCCGGCCCTGACAAATGAGCTGCCCCGAGGAGGGCTGAAATCAAGGCTGTCTCTCAATATCCGGGTCACGTCATCACCATCTGTGGGGGTCACCTTTTCTTCTGTCTGCTTAGCTACATCATCTGGTGCCTCAAAGCCAAGGGGCCCACTTCAGGTCTCTCCTGCTCCTAGCCATATCCATCCCACAGAGAAGTATGGGAAATGGTGCTTGAGAAAGCAAGTCGGAACACTGTCGGCCATGTGAAATCAGGGTCTGGAAGAACACGGGTGTAACTCAGACAAATGTGAGGACATGTTTAGCATCTTTATTTTCCTTCTAAGTATCAATTACTCATCCGAGGCCCAAATGGTGGCAAGTTTTCTTCCCCAAGGGGACAGATTGCAGACACCAGAGAAGTGGGTAGAAGGGAGGTTGAGAGGGACACAGGTTAAGAAGACTGGGTCCCACCTTTGCTGCAGAGGAAGCTAGGGAGAGCATAGGGGAGTGGCTACCTTCCAGGGCAGCTGCAGCCTCCTGCAAGGTTATCTGCAGCGGGCACAGGCTTGAAAGTGACGGGGCAATAAAAGTGAGTCATCGTCACCCAGTGAGAGCCAACTCAGCCGCCCGGGGCTCTGTGAAGCGTGTCCCCAGATGCAAAGTTACTCAAATTCTGGAATGAGTTTTGCCTGAATAAAGGGCATAAAAATGTCCGTGCCCATAAAGACTGGCTGCTGTGTATAGCCAGCGTGGCTGACCGAGCCAGGGTGATCAGCTGACAAGTGCCACCTGAAGTGAGCCTCACGCTGGAGACAGACAGTGTCATATCCTTTAGAGACATCTGTCCTCAGGCTCCTAACCCAGCTCCCTGGCTACCTAGCTGTGTGACCTTCAGCAAGAATGTCTCCTCTCTGATCTTCAAGTCCCACACACCTAAGGGATCACTAGGTGCCCTTCGTACTCTGAAATGCACGCAACAGCTAGAAACAGCTCTGTGCATTATTCCTCCCAGGGTTGATGTTTGCATTTTAACCAGAAGTGTCCGCTGGCTCCAGCAGCCTATTGGTGAAGGTTATAGGTTCCAGAATACAACTGTCCAGATTCAAGTCCTGCCCACATCAACAATTACCTCTGTGACTTCAGACAGGTTACTTAGCCTCTCTGAGCCTCTGTGTCTTCATGCTAAGGTTAATACAACCAATGGAAAGGCAAGGAATCTTTTCCCAAATCCCCAGCCCCAGGCATCCATCTTTTGATTGGCTTCCCCATGATCCAACATCTTTGTGCTAAGGTTTCCAGACCCTTCTGTTTGGGGCAGAAGCCAGAGCATCCTGACAACCATCGCCATCTGCTCCACAGAGCACTAGCACCAATACGGTGTGTTGGAAGGAAGGTGTTTGTAGTTGAACAAGAAAGTTTTGGTGAAGGCAGAGCACCAAAAAGAGGTTGGGACATGAGCTCTGAGCCTGCCAATCTCGGGTTCCCCCTCAGGACTATGATGGACTGACTTGGTCAAGCGACTTAGCCTGGGCCTCAGTTTCCCCATCTACAACATGAGGATAATACTATTAATATGCTCCTCTTGAGGCGGAGATTATCAGGAAGAGGAAGCACACTTTGCACAGTGCTTGGCACGTAGCAGGCCCTCAGTAAACGTTAGCTATTACGCATCACTACCTCTGCAACCTTGTGGAAAACCCCACGGGACTGGTCCACAGGCCCCGCTAACCATTCCATTTCTCCCTCACTCCCTCTTTCTCACTGCCATCTCAGGAGAGAAGCATCTCGCCCCCAAGTGAGCCCCTTCCACTCTGTTCCACGCCCACCCCACAAGCCAGGTGGAGGCTGGCACACGTGGTCCTGCGGCAGCCCACACCACTCTGCTCTCCATTTCGGGCTGTGCACTCCCGATGCCGCCCCGGGCCACTGTCCTCCCCCGCCACCTCCTGCGCCCACCTGCATGCCCGTGGCACATGTGGGCACACGCGTTCCTGTCAGGCCCGCACCTGTGGGAGGAGAGTCCCGGCTGCCGCGGCTGAAGCAGAAGAGCAAGTCTCCCCCCTCGTCACTCCTTACTCCATCACAATCTGGTTTCCTCCCTGTGCCACCCAAACCTGCCCAAGCCACCAATGACTCCCACCTGCCAAGTCCAGCATCATTTCTAGGGCCCTGCATGCCTCCTGGGGGCATACAATTTTGATGACCAGCACCACCTCTAACTCCTCCTCCCTCAACTCCTCTGACCCAGCAGGCTCCTGCTGTTCCTTCCCGCCTTGTTCACATTCACTCACTCCTACACTCTTCCACTCAACAAACGTTTACTGAGCGCCTACCCTGAGCTGAACGCTGCTGGGACATGATAAAGAACAAGGCAGACCCCAAGCAGACAGTACGCTCCTACAGTAGGAGACTTTGCATCAACACCACCTGGAATCAAACCCCAGTTCTGCCAACTTGCTAGCTGTGTGTCTCTCAGCAGCTTGCTTACCCTCTCTGGGTCTCAGTTACCACCTCCGGCTCGACTGTGGGATTTGCACGAATGACCATCAAGTATTTAGCACAGTGGGTTTCCTTTGCTGACCCACCCTAATCCATTTTCTGCACAGCAGCTAGAAAGATCTGGAAACATAAATTGGATCTTGGCAATTGCTCACCTAAAACCCCTCCAAAGGATTCCCATTGCTCTAAGCATAAAATCCAAACTCCTCACTGTGGCTCCCGCGGCGCTGGCGATCCTGTGACCTCAAGTTGGGCCACTCTTGCCTTAGCTCAGAAAATCCTAGCCACACAAGCTCCTCAGCCTCTCCAAGGTTCCTGTATCAGGACTCATGTGGTGGTGTTCCTTCTGCTCAGAGCGCTGAGCTTTGCCTTCTTTCTGCCAGCAGCGTGCCCCCAGGCTTTCTCTCAGCAGACTTTCCACACCCTCAGGTCTCAGCTTAAATGCCACCACCTCGAAGGTCTTCCCTGACCACTAGGAAGCAAACAGTATTGGTGCCCCCCCCACCCTGTCACCAGACTGCTGGACCCATCTCCCAGCCGCTGTGGGAACTGGCCACCCGTGGCTCACACCCACCCACTTCTCCAGGGGCGTATCCTCGGATGAAGGGAGCTGCCTCACCTGGAAGTGCCTGAGAGTTTATGTCCTTCCCATGGCCAGTGACTGACTGATGGGGCGCAGGGAGCCCTAGCTCCCTTGTCCCTGAGTGGGACAGTGTCTGTGATGCAGTTCACGCTCCAGAGCTGAGCTCCTGTGGGATCAGGTCACGGCTAGACCTCCCCTGAAGCCACACGTTCAACCAGCTCCTTCCCAGCCCTTTCTCCTGAGAGCATCCCCACAGCACGTCCCTTACACAGGAATCCCCATCTCAGACTCTGCTTCTGGGGAACCCAACCTAAGACAGGTTGAGTCTTATCCTTTATCTTGGTTTTTTTCAGAGCGCTTGATTCCCAATTACATAAAATGTTTGGTACATTTCTTCTCTCTGTCTCCTCCACTGCACGGGAAGCTCCATGAGGGCAAGAATCACACCTGTTTAGTCCATCACTCCATACCTGACACCTGGCCTGGGGCTTGTATGCAAGAGGTGCTGGAAGGTTATTTCTTGAAATAATGAGACGGCACATTGTGGGGCTTCAGTAAATGTATTTCCAAAGATTCTTCTCCAGTTTTTCCTCTCTTGACTCTCCTCTTGGTCCCCTGTGTTTCCTCTTAGGTGACCTGCCAGGTTCCCAAACTCACTGAGTCCCAGCATGGGTTCATCATCAACCCCTGGGAGAGGAGCTCTTCCCACAATTCTCTAACTTCGGCAGTAGCACATCTTTCCAAAGCCAAGGTCACTGTACTCGTGGGTCTCAGCCCCACCGGTAGCCAGTGACCCAGACGTGTCCAAGTGAACATGTGCTCGTGGTCCTCTTCCCCCACACGCCATGCTCAAGCCCTCGTTCCCTCATTTCCAGGTTGCTGCAAGAGCTTCTTCACAGAAACTCCCCACATCTATGCTCCAGCCCCCCTGCATCCATTCTACACCATCAATTACCAACACTCACCATGAATCGCAACCCTCCCTCCCACAGGAACCCTACAAAGCCCAGAGAGCCAGATCCCAGTGCTTTGCCTTCACCTGGCATTCAAAGCCCCAGTAAACAAGGATCAGGATGTGAGCTTCATTCTAGATCTACTGTGTCAAAATCCAGTGGGGAAGGCTGTAGCGTTTTTTGTTTGTTTCCTGTTTTTTTTGTTTGTTTGTTTGTTTTTACAAACCCTCCAGGATATTTTAGAGTCGGGCTGAGAAGCCATAGGTCGAGGGACAGATGGACAGACAAATGGACAGGGAGACAGTTAAATCAGTAAGTGATAATGTAACCATGAATCCCAGAGCTGTGTCCAAGGAACTGAAAGCACAGAAGGCCCTGTGATTCACTCAGGGAAATTCAGAAAGGTTTCAAGGAGAGGCTCTTTGAACAACATCTTAGAGGGTGAGTAGAGTCTGCAAAGCACACAAGGAGGAAGGTTCCAGACAGAGAGGGCAGCCCGCACCAGAGGCCCTGGACTACAGCGAGGACAGGGTCGCAAACAGGGGGCAGTGACTGTGTTAGGAGCAAGCAAAGGGTAAGGGAGGTGTGAGGGGAAAGAAGCTGGGGCCGGTGTTGGGGCAGGTGAGGGCCAGATGGGGAAGGACCTGGCAGGGCGTCTGAGGGAGCTGGAGTTTCTCCTGGGGCCACCAGGAGGTCCCAGAGGTCAGGCTGGGAACTGGCCAGAGTAGCTTCCCCTGGCTGGGAAATGGCCCTGAGCAGGGTTGGCAGTGAGATGGCTGTGGCAATAAAGAGTTTATAAAGAAATAAAAGAGGCCTGAATGAGGGCCATAAAGGCGATTTACACCCTTTCTGTGGCACATCTCTTGGCTTACCTTAGAATCAGTGTGGCATTTGTCACATCTCCCCACTAAATTGTGAGGTACTGGAGTGGAACTTAAGTGTGCTAGCGTATTGGCTAAACAGGGTTTCTCCACCTTGGCTCCGGTGACATTTGGGGCTGATAATTCCCTGTGCTGGGGGGCTGTTCTGTGTGCACTGTAGCAGGGTGTTTAGCAGCATCCCTGGACTTCACCCACTTGACGCCAGTAGCATCTCCAGAGGCTCCAGATGTCTCCAGACATTGCCACCTGTCCCCTGGGGACAAAATTGCTCTTGGTTGACAGCCCCTGGGTTAGAGTGATGGGCTATGGGGTTCTATTCATCTTGGCTCTGCCACTTCCCAGCCAGGTGCCTCAAGCAGAGCACTTCACCTCTCTGTACCTCTGTTTCCTCACCCATCACGCAGGGATAATAAAGGACTGACCTCATAGAGTCCTTGCAAGAATTACATACAGTGATTTATGTGAAATGCACAAGGTAAACTCTCGGTGAACGCCAGCTATCACTGGCACTATATCTTAAGGAAACGAGCACTTAGCCAAAGGCTGGACATACATTAAGTGCTTAACAAATGTCAGCTACTGTTGCTTCTCTTATTATTTTGTTACTCATATCTGTAGTGCTCCCTCTGGCACTTGGATGGGTCTCGTACATACTTGCCAAATGAAGGTCAGTGGATTGGAATGAAAACGGGGATGACTACCAAGATATGACCTAGCCACTGCCAGCATCTTCTCATCATCTCTGGGCACACCAAAAGTTTGGGGGTTGTGATGATACCCACCATGTAGCAACTAGTCTCCCCACCCAAGAATTTCCTAAAGGTGTGTTCCAACGAATACTAAACTCAAAAGCTCTTTCTCCTAAAAAAAAAAAAAAAAAGTTTTCAGGTCAGAAAATGCAGGACATCCCATTCCTTTTTGAACAAATCAGGCATAGTCGGTTAATAAAGGCTCTGAGAAGTCCTGCAGCCATCACTAGATTTTAAGTTCTGGGGAAATCAGGGAACGAGTCTAACTCACTATGGTATCTCTACTCCTTGAACAATGCTGAACAAAAGGGGCACTCAATAAGCATGTGAAAAATGAATAAGTGAAATGGATATATGGATGAACTTGTTAATTAACAAAGCCAGTTTGGCTGTGTTTAACCCAGTGTTCCTCAATTTTTTGAACCACCGTAACATGGATATCCCCTAGGACAACCCCCCTTCACCCCGAAAACACTTTGAAAAACATAGCCCCTCCCTGGGATGGCAAAGCAATAGGTCAGTGACTACGAAGGCAGCGCTGCCAACAGTACACATTCCTGGCTGCTGTGGTTGGAAGTGACTTCATCTTCAATTAAAATTAATTGAAAACATTTTATTTGAGCTCCAAAATGAGCCCAGAGAGATTGAAAAGAAAATGCACTCTTAGGGACTCTTGACAAAAAGACTCCATTTTTTAAAAGAAACGTTGACAATCTATGTGCCATTTTGTGGGCAGGGACGTGGTGAAGCAAACATCACCCTTACAGGTGACACTGACCTCACTCCTCACATCCAAAGAAGTGTCTGTCACTGCAAAGACTGTGGTTCCTACACTCCAAAAGACTAAATTTTTCTTAAGTTGTGGTTCTGTTCAATGGCGATTCTATCCAGTGGCACTTAGCGCAAAGGTCAAGACAACTGACTATTGCAAATGCAGTTCCAGGCTCTGATTTTTTTTCAAGTATATGTGTTCAGCAAGCAAAATAAACCACTGTGGGAAAACATGCCCTGGGGGCACAAAAGACTTTGCAACAGAAGTGGGAGGAACCTTAGTTGAAATGAGAGCTAACATCTGTTCTGGGCTCACTGTATGTCAGATACTGTCCAGGTGCTTCACACGTGCAACAGGTGGAGCCTAGTGTCATCCCCACACACAGGTGAGCACACTGCAGCTCTGAGAGGTAAAGTGACCGGGCCCAGGACACACAGCCAGTGAGGGTGGAAGCTGGCATTTGGACCACTGCCTTAACACTACACTCTGCAACCTCAGTAATTTGCAGTACTCACCAATGCTGTTTTTATTTTTAAGAAAAGTTTTAACATGCACTTTGATTATCCACTTACACCATTAATGCTAGAGTTAATTATGCGGTAGGAGTAAGAAAGGTATGGGAAGTAAGAGTCCGTGTCTATACCCAAGATATATTAGATTCCTTCCAGTGCTTAACTCCCACCCCCCCGAACCCTGAATGACATAGAAGGCAAGAAATAGCTACCATGTGGCAATAAGAGGTAGTTACCAAATCTACCTTCTTGCCTTCCTTCATGCTCCTTGTATTTGCCAAAAAGGTTTAAAACAGAAAACTTCTGGGATACCAGCCCAACTTGCATAATTTTAATGAATCAATTTCGAAAGACATTCAGAACAGCAACATCTCCACCTCACTCCCTGGCCTCCCCCCACAAAAAATTACTTGATCCCTTTGTAAACACTGGTTTAGGATCTTCACCTATAGTATCTCATTTAATCTCTAGCTTCATCTGAATAGTCCCCAATTTACAGATGAAGAGACTGAGGTTCAGAGTGGTTGAGGGTCTTGCTCAAGGTCACAGCAGCTAGTAAAGGACACAGGGAGGGTTTTAACCAGGTCTCTGTTTCCAAAAACTCCAGGCCCCACTGCCTTATATAATTTAATTACATAATTTAAGGTAAATTCACACAACAGGTCCCAGAAAAAAAAAAATGTTATTTTCAAATGTCCTCACAGGAGCTGGAGATAGTATAAATGTTATTGAACTTGAGGTTCTGTTAGTTGAGAACTGTGACCAATTAAATAGCTGTTTCTTATTAGTAAGACTGGCAGATCAGCAGAGTGCCGGTAATAATAACTGAGGTGTAATGCCAAGAATTTTACTGGGAAGGACAAAGACCAGATAACTGAATTCAAATACGGGGGAAGGCGCATAGTGTTGAAGCCAACAATTTTTTAAACTGTATTAATAGTAACACTTCTGGTACCTTTTCTTTCAACGAGAATGTGACATGTAAAAATTTTTTTAAAATGTCCCATGTTAATACAGATCAAGTGGAGACATTAAATTTCTCTGCAGATTTCATTGCTTTTTGGGACAAACACATTTTGTCATACTCAAAACACATCTGAGACTTGGTCTTGAAAGGCTGATAATAATGCATCAGCTGCTACAAGCTATTCCTTGTTCTGGTTGAAATTTTTCAAAAATCCCTAGATAGACCATTTCTTCCAGGGCTTTTACAAGGTCACTGCTGTCTTCTAGGGACCCCATCCTAAACTGGGAGTGAACAGAGTTGGAAATGTGTCAATGCCAGAACTTTCCTCTGAATATCTGAATCAGAATTGAAAACTCATGTATTAATTCAACATACTGTTTTTGGCCAATTGTCTTGTGTATCAAAGCACTGCTCCTGCCATTGGAGCTAGGAGCAGGGACAAAAGAGGACCAGGCCTGCCTCCATGGACATTTATAATCTAGTGAGAAGGAGTGCGGGATTTAAAAAAAAAATGAACAAAACAGACTAACATCTGTAACAGGTAGAATTATGTCCCCCCAAAAGATTTACATTCAAATTCTAACAGCAGGTACCTATGATTGTGGCCTTATTTGGAAATATGGTCTCTGATTACGTAATCAAGTTGAGTTCTAAGTGGCAGTTTGGGGTTGGAGCACAGGTTTGCATGGGGGAAGGAAGGTATAAGAGACCCAAATGATCTGCTTTGGGTCTTTCAACACACTCTTGGCATTTCAAGAAGGAGCTTCCTTCTTTCACAAACTTTGTGTCCTTAAATTGTATCTTAATAGGATTCAGCCATTCAAGCAGGAAAAAACAACACCCTTACAGGACATAGGTGCTAAATATCACATATTTTTCCCTTCAGAATATAAGAACAATAAAAATCAGTAAGCATTAATTCCCTCTTCGATATGAGCAAGCAACATGGAATCCTGAGTTCATTTTTACCTTAGCAACTTCAGGGGATCCCAAGAGTCATCTAAGACTGCCAAGACTGTAAAACTCCTCTGAAATCCACATTAATTATTCAGACTCACCAAGAGTGGTTGACCAAATTAAGTAGGATAGACAACTAAACAAACTGAGTTTTCAAGCAAGGACAAGAAGAACAATTTGCCAGTAGCTTCACAGATAAATGTCAACTGGATTACCCAATATTTATTTGGGTGCATTTTGCCTCTGTTTACATGCCATCCATTCATTCCATAAATATTGACTGAATGCCTACTGTGGGCCAAACACTAAGTGCCTCATCTACATCTCAGTAAATCTTCCCAACAGCCCTGCAACGTTGGTGGTAGTATTATTATTATTATTATTATTATTATTATTATTATTATTATTATTATTACTAATATTCCATTTTACAGATGAGTAACCTAAGGCTCAAAGAGATAACTGAAAACTGGTGGATATCATTGTACTTTTGTTTGGCTGAACCACACTGACTCCATCTTGGGCCCTGAGTGCTACTACCCCCACCTTCTGCATGACTGAGCTTTCACCTACTCATAAGGAATGCACCCATGCCAGATAACTTTCTTATCAGCTTTTACCCTTGCCTTCATCTGATATGAAAACTAGAAAAATGCTGATCATGAGATCCCTGGGGAGAAGAGGGAAAAACCTTAGTTCTTGTCAGTGTGGACAGGCTCCTCACTGGGTAGTCAGATTCTATTTTTAGCTCTAGCCCCTTTAAGTCCCCCTGTACCCCTTTCCATGGTGCACACTGTGATTGCAAATGCCTCTGGGTCTTCATCCGCTCCATCCTGCCTGGATGTAAGTTACCCACGATAAACTTCATAACTACACTTTACGGAGTTGCTTCACTTTTTCGTCTCAAAGTTCCTTCCCAGTTCTGAGGATATTATTAAACATCTCCACCTTCTAATAAACCTGTAAGAACAATGACATGGGACATTTGTCATCCAGACAGTCTCAGAAAAATCTAGAATATGTAAAATTTACTCACATCAAAGAGAGTTCACTTTCAAAAGGCAAGGGAACTAACACACCCAATCACGTAGTCCTTCGCACACACCACACTGCGGGGAGGTGTCATCCTCCATCCCATGCAAAAGAAGCATCTGCGCCAGGGAGGTTTACTTGTTCATTCGTTCCTTCCTTCCTTCCTTCATCCAACAAATACTGAGCATTCTTGATGGGTCAGGAATTGTTCAGGGTTCTAGGGACATAGTGGTGAACTCGGGAGACAGAGTCCCTTATTTCACGAAACTCAGTTTTGTTTGTCAGCCCTCCCAGATCAACTCCCATTCTTACTTCCTCCCCACCCCATGGCAGCCCACCCAGCTGGCCCCAAGTGGCTAATGGTATGGATGTGCTCTCCCTCCCTGGTCCCACTGCACTATTAGGGACCAAACATTAGATTTATGATTAACACACGTACCATTTCCAATGATCTGACAGCCTGTCATCTCCCCACCACCCTGGAAGAATTTCACTAACTTCTTCAAACCTAACCCAGAGCCCCAGAGTCTGATCTTCGTGGTCTGAAGAGTTCAAGGGGTTTATGTCAGTGGAGAAAAGAAACAAGCTTTTTTTTTTTAATGGAGGTACCAGGGATTGAACCCAGGACTCATGCATGCTGAGTATGCACTCTACCACTGTGCTATGTACCCTTCCCAACAAGCTTTTAAATTTGAAATACTCTGGGAACCATCTCTTCCATAAGTTCATGGCATAGGAAAAAGGAAGAGGGAAAGTGAGGACTCCGTTACTTTACAAAGATTCAAGAAACAGAATAGCCAACTGTGGAGGTGTGAGTCTTGTGTGTGGGTCTTGTTTGGATCCCGATGGGAAAACCCATTATGAAAAGACATGAAGACAATCCAAAAACCTGAACTACAGACCAGGGGTTACATGAGATTAAGGAATTATTGTTGATTTGTATAGAATGGGATCACTGTAGTGATAAAAGAAAATGTCCCTTACTTCATGAGATGTATATTGAACTGTTTAAGGGTAAAATACCATGTTGACTGGGATTTGCTTTAAACCAGTAGGGCCCTTCAGGCCCCCCGTGGCCTCATCCACGGCGGAAGCCAGGGCCTCGGCGCACTGAGAGATGCCGCTGGAATGGAGCAGCCGAATGAGACCGGACCGTACAGCCGGAGCAACACCGGCCCGGAAGACCCGAATGAAGCCGGACCGGAGAGCCGGAGTGGGGCCGGGCGGGCCAGTCCCCAAGTCTGCACTTTCAACCCAGCGGAAACCGCCGGCCCCGCCGCGGGCAGCGGCCGCTGCGATGGCAATCGCGGCGGAGGAGAGACGGTTCCGGCAGTGGAACCGCCTGACGCTGGAGGAGGACAAGCCGGCCGCGGAGCGGTGCCTGGAGGAGCTGGTCTTCGGCGACGTCGAGGAAGACGAGGACGCGCTGCTGCGGCGTCTGCAGGGCCCACGGGTTCAAGTACAGGAAGACTCAGGTGACTCAGAAGTGGAGAATGAAGCAAAAGATAATTTTCCACCTCAAAAGAAGCCAGTTTGGCTGGATGAAGAAGACGAAGATGAGGAGACGTAGGCTGCCTAAGTTTTTTCTTGGAATCTCTCTGGATACTTTAAAAGTGATTTTGCAGTTTTAAGAAAATTCTTTTTTTGAATATATGATTATGTGAAGATTTGAAGAATACTGGAAAAGTTATTCATAGTCCCAACCATTGTTAACATGTTGGCATACATCTCTCTCCTATGCTGTATAGAAAAGATATGAGCACTGTGTTTGGGGTCAGACGGGAGTTTGCCACCTAATTTGGCTAGTTCCTAGACCCTGGGCAAGTTTAGAACCTACCTTTTCTTGTTTGTAAAATGGAAATACAGTAGCTATATCAAGGATTTCAAAATTAAATGAAATAGTATATGTAGAGCTCTTAACGCAGTGTCTGAAATTGAGAAAAGGCTAAAAAAACAGCTAGCATGCACAGTGCGTACTTTAATAGATGACAATCTATTGTATTGCGAGCATTTAATTTTTCTTTTTAGTAAATTGATATTGAGCATCTTTCTGCATAAACTTTTCCCCACTCCTTAAATTATTTAAGAAAGTTTCTTTGAGGTAGAGTTACTCAAAGAGCAATTTTAAGGTTCTTGGTAAAGACAGCCAGGTTGACTGTCAATTTCCTACTAAAGGAAACCTCAAGATGCCATGATTTCTGTTACATACCTCACTTAGCTGGCAGTAACGGAAGTGGGGCTGTAAGTTGGGAACAATGTTTTTACCCCACTGAGTCATAAATTCCAGAGCTGGAGTGAAAAAACAGACCTTGGAAAGTCTGTACTGTTAAAGCCACTGGCAATAATTGCAATGTGCTTTACTTCGAAAGAAAATCTCTTCTGCCCTTTTAGGGGAGGAAAGTGTTTTTCACCTAGTTTTAATTTAATGACTTCCTGTTACAGCTACTGAATTTTAAATGACAAATTGTGCTCTTCGGTTTTCATGCTGGTTAAAGGGATTTGGCGCTTAGCCTATTTAGAACTCCACCAAATTTTAGTGATAAATATTTGGTATTCAGATAACATACTTAATAATGAGCTCATGGAAGGAGATTTCAAATAAACTGTGCCCTTTTTTTTTCAAAAACAAACAAACAAAAACCAGTAGAGCCAAATAGAAAGGTGAATAAAATACGCAAGATAGTAATATTTGTGAAACCTAGAACAGTACTATCCAGTGGAACCCCCAGCAACGATGGAAATGCTCTGTATCTAAGCAGTACGCGACGTTAGACACGAGCCCCGTGTGCCTGCTGGGCCCTTACAGTGACTACTGAGACAAGAAACCGATTTTTTTTTCAATTAGTTTAAGTTTAGATAGCCACCTGTGGTCTATGATGGCTGTATGAGATTTCATTTTTTTCTCTCTACTTTCATGCATGTTTGAAGATTTTTATAATAAAAATTTATAAAAATAACTTAGAGAAAAGACCACATCCTGTCCCTGGGTAACCTTGGGCATGCAGCTCATTTTCTTCTAGTTTTCTCATCTGTAAAACAGGTATTCTTAACTGTTGCCCTCCTCGCCCTCCACTGTGAAACCTACAATTTCATGCGCTGCCTTGGTCTGTTTGAGCCTCCCAGGGCCCAAAAGGCTTTACTATGGGTTCCTCTGCTCTTGCCAGAAATGCCCCCACCCAGAGGGAAAGGCTCCCCACCTTGTCACTCAGGAGAGCAACCCCAGGGCCCCTAACCCACACCTAAACTGTCTCTCTAAGTACATCTGTCTTAGGCAAGGGGGCAAGGAAGCCCTCCAGTTCTAATAAAAAACCTCCATGCAAACCTGCAGAAAACCAAAATCTTCCTGTGTGTACATGACAGTACCAAGAGGGCTTAACCACAAGAAACCTGTATAAGCTGACTGAACTTCAAAACTGAGACAATGTCTCTACCACTACTACCATCTCACAGTAATAATATCTACCCCCCCCCCCCCCCGCCGCCATACTGATTCCACCTGCTTCAACCCAGACACTGAAAGGCCAGGCAAGGGCCAAAAAGAGGCACGAACTGCATTCCGGGAAATCACCACCCATTTCCATGAATCAGGGTGACAAAAGACCTCCGCCCCCAGTAACTTCCTTCACTCTTTCCTATAAAAAGCTTGTCCCTGCTTGTAATCAGGGAGCAGGTGCCTTTAGAGCAGAAGCCCCATGCTTCTCCATTCTCCAGCCATTGAATGAAAGCCTGTCTTGCATGCACCAAACTCAGTTTCCTTTTTGGCAGCACGAACCTGGGCAGGAAATAACCCCTGACGGAGCGAATGGGGGCTTAGGTTCAGCTTGGGTCCTAAAATGAGGGCCTCAAGTCTAATTCAGTAACAACCGGCTAGCTCCCCAGGCGGCTGGGACAGATGAAGCCCACACAGCCTGCAGCCTAATGGGTTTCACGTCCCTGCCAGCCCAGGAAAGCCAATCACATCCTCCCGCAGGAACCAGGGGTCACTACCCTCTTGTTACCGTCCAACCTGCCCCCCTCGGTCCTTGCTTGTTCACTCTGAGAAAAACCCCTGTGTGGCCCTGCAAGGGCACACAGGGTCCTCCTCCCCGTGGGGCTATGTGTATATGGGACTGATAAACTGCTGTCCACCTCATCTGTGCAGTGTTGCTGAGTTGTGTTTGGGCAATCTTGTACTATTTAGGGTGAGAGATCCCTCCCTCTCCAATGGGGTGACTAGAAGGCAATCAGAATATCCCTCCTTCATCAAAGAAGGTATTTTTGAGGATTACCTGAAATATATATACAAAGTGCTTTCTAAATCTCAACGCATGAGTTAAAGGCAAGGCACTGTCAGTTGTAACACAAGGCATTGTAAGTGTTGCTGTTGGTTTTGTTAACTGGCAAACGAGAAAGAATTTTCTGACTAGTAATCATAATAATACTAACTAGTGGGTGAATACCTTGCCCCAGTTTATTACTTTTATTATTATTACTAACTTTTTGATGCTCAAATAGAATTGTATCATCCATCATATTCTCTAAGCCATGTTTTTTTCACTCTACAATAAATCATAAGCATCTTTCTACTATTCATTCTTTTTTAAGAGCCCTACAGTGTTCCAATATGTAAAAGTATTCCAATTCGACCAACTTCCTAGATGATCTCATTCATTTCTAGGGCTTTAAATACCATCTAAGTGGTGCTGACTCATGAATTTTTGTCTCTAACCCATTCACTTCTAACTTTGAGGTTCCAATACCCTACTGCCCAGTTGATCTCTCCACTCTGGTATGTCAGAGGCAAAGCAAACTCAGTGAGCTCCAAACAGGACCCTTGATTTCCTCCAGTCTCTTGTACCCACCTTTGGACCAGTTCTTTTTCATCCTGTTTCCCTTCTTAATAAGTTAAATGAAATTCTCACAGATGTTCACTTTGCATTTTGTAAGTACTATGCTTTTCAATATTTTGAGTATTATCAAAAAATACGGTAATCATCATAAAGATATGGTAATCACCACCCTCCTATATCTTTCTTTTCGTACTTTCCACATTTTTTCTGGGAAGGAAGGATTTACAACAGTCCATGACTCCCTCCTTCCCAGCGGAGGAATATTTGGAAATGAATGGCCTCTACCAGACTTCCTTGAAAATAGGCTAATGGCATTTACTAGCAGAAAGAGACCAGGGAGACCTTGTCTCAAAAATAATTTTAGCAGGATGTACCTGACCTCTCTAGATTGCTTAATGTGACTAAATCTGGACTTTGTGGGCAATGGCTGGCTAGAGAACAGGAAGTAATCACACAGACATTTTCACCTATGTAATTAATGGAGGATAAAACAGAATCCACAAAGCCAAAGTTGCTTCCTCTGAGGACAATGATCCATACCATCACTGGGTACTTGCTGATTAATCCAAAACCAACTCAGAACAATGAGGAAGCTGTAGCTGACAGATCTGGGCTCCTTCATAAGAGGAATGCAATGTTTATGCCTATATCTTGCTTGCAATTTTTAATTACCAGTTAGGATTCGTGTTAGATTAGACGTATGATTCACTTGGGGTTGACTTGACAACATCAACTCTCTGTGCTAATACAATTTCCTTAAGGAAATTTCCCCAAAGTGAGAATTACTTAAATTTTGAAATGAAACAAAACTTTTTAAAAATTGAAATTGATTTTTTGGAAACTGCAATTTTGAAAGCGAAAAAAAAAAAAAAAGGTATGCACCTTTAAAATTCTGATCCATACTGTGACATTATCCTCCCTTCAGGGAGTCTTACCCACTTTCAATGACACAACAGAGCATGGGTGTGCCCCCTTCATACACACTCAGTGTCATCTTTGCCACCATGATCAGTGCAAAACAAAGGCATCGCCTTTCTGGAGTAAGAGTGATCGGACAGTCTGGGGAAGAGAAATCAGCCAAGTCCCCCCAAATTAGGATGCCACTTCCTTGGAGGGGGTCTGTCAGCCACTTCCCTATATCTGCCTTCCCAAGAGACCTAACAGTAGGAACCTGATAACTACCCACCTCAGTCACAGAGAAACCAGACGTTCAACAAGAGTGGAAGCCTTTGGACCAAGTAGAAGAGACCTGTGCGCTGCAGACAGCAAAGCACTGGAGTCAGGCTGGAGTCCTGGAGCTCTCTCGGGCACGCTGTTTCACTTCTCTGGGACATACAATTCCGAGGACTGTTGATCAGAAATGAAATGAACTCAGAGACAATTCTGCCAGTTCTCAGATTTTACACAAGAGGAAACCAAAGCTCAAAGCACTTAAGGTGCATCTCTTTTTCATTCAGTAAGTATCTGTTGGAGGGGGGAGGGTATAGCTCAGTGGTAGAGTACATGCCTAACATGCACAAGGTCCTGGGTTCAATCCCCAGTACCTCCATTAAACACAAATAAATAAATAAAAAACCTCATTACTACCTCCTACCCCCTAAAACTTTTTAATTAAAAAAAAAAGTATCTGTTCAATGTAAGGCACTGTGCTAGGAGATGGGGCTAGAGAAGGAAACAAGACAGGCTTGATCCTGAGCTCCCAGACCTTACAGTCTAGTGCTGGGGATGGTGAGGTAGGCATAACATAATTTGGGGTCAAGGACCACTTGGAGAATCTAATGAACCCTGTTCTCAAAAAAATTAAATTAATTGTACATGCACATACCCACACACACACATAATTCAGCCTGTAAGTTCTGGTAGATTCACTGACTCCTAGAAGCCCATCCATGGATCCCCAATTTAACAATCGTTCATTAATACAGAGTAGACTGTCACTGCAGTAAGCTATTATATTTTGAATTCTTACACCAGCCTGTCAAATAGAAATTAATGGTCTCATTTTACAGAGGAAGAAACCCGCATGCCACAGAGGTAACAAACATGCTCAGATCACATTGCATCACATTAAATAGGTTCTCTGCGTGCAGGTTACAGAAGTTTGTTCTGGCAAACTCGGAAAGAAAAGGAATGAATGGAGAGGATTTCGGGGAACTTGAAGAATCGAAAAAAAAGGCTGGGGAATTGGGCTCAAAACAGTAGGAACCAGGGCGGCTCTGCAATGCCATGTTCCCCGCCCCCATCTTTGTATTACTGTTATTAAAAAAATAAGAAAACAGGCCCAAAATGGAGATGCTTATGCTAAGCCCCACGTCACCAAACCAAGACTGAACTTAGTTACAGTCTCGAGCTCTCCCCAAAACGGAGTCTCAAGCCAGTCACTCAGGAAGCGCCGGCTCAGCCCTGGTTCACTCACCGGCAGAATAATTTCCAGGAAATAAAAATAAAATCTGGATAATAAAGTCTAACCTTTTTTTTTTCTTTGTGGTTAGTCTGGTTTCACTTGCTCACAGAGGGCGCGGGCAGAGGCCTCTCACCTGGCACCTCAGACCCTAGTTCCTTCTGAGCAGAGGCTGCGCGGACAGCTCAGCTCGGGTCAAGATGGCGGCGGCGGGGCGTGTGCAGAGACGCCGCGCCGCGCAAGGCGCCCCACACTGCGCTCTAGAGCCCTGAACTGCGCAGCTGCAACCGCCTTGTGCACAGAAACCCCGCCCCCTCCCCTCCCCCTCCCCACCCCAGAACTCTGTAACGTGGCCACGCCCACCGCCTTTCCCAGCGAGCATGGACTGTACAGCGTGAGCTCACATCTGTCCATTCTTTGACCCAAGAATAACTCCTTCCTTTGCTTATGAACACAATTCGGTCTCATTCTATTGGCTCGAACAACACCGAGCAGAAGGACCCTTGTTGGGGAACTGACTCGGGAGGGTCAGTAACAGGTCATCTGCCTAATAGAACCCTGCCATCCCATAAAGAAAAGCGAGCTTACTACAACCAACTCACTTTTTCCCTAGTGTAACTTCCTTGTTCCTGCTCCCTCCTGTCAATAAAAGTCTCTCTTTTTGTACAGCTCCTCAGAGCTCCTTTTTGTCTGCTAGGTTGGCTACTGCCTGATTCTAGTTGATTTTTGTCCAAATAAACTCAAAAGTTTTAATATGCCTTAGTTTATCTTTTAACATTGTCCTTAAAATTTAGAGCCCTGAACCACTGACAGACTCTCTTCTTAATCAAAATTTTGTCAGGCTCCTCTGAGCCCTCTTCTCAAAGAGGCCTCAACCTTTGGGCTTCCATGTTAATCACTGCATTGCCCTGATTCAGCAAAAATTCTGTCAAGTCAGAATCTCCACCCTCAATATCTGATCAAACTCCTCATCTGCCACCAGCCCCCAGGTACTATCTGATTGCCTTGGGCTGCCTTATGCAAGAATCCTGCTATGTCAGTTAGCAAGAATTACTCTACCCTCTTAGTAATTTTCCACCCACTGACCACCTTAAATCCCCACTTTCCATGTTGTTTTTGGAGTTGAGCTCAGTCTCTCTCCCCTACTGTAAACTTCATTGCAGTAGTCCCTTGAATAAAGTCTTTGTTATTCTTCCTTAGTAAGTGCCAGAATAATTTTTTTTTCTTTGCCACCACAGAGCAGATTCCCCTGGGGTGGGCCATGTGTCCACATGTAGCCAAGGGACAGTCTTTGCAAGGCTGTGTACTATGGGAAGGCAGATTCCTGAAAGGAAAATGGGATGCATTGACTTAAACCAAAGTAGGGAGGCCAAAAATGCCAACAAGTTTATAGTGAAAATGGCATGTATAGGATCATGATTTGCGAGTAAATCTGACCAGGATATCTTCACCCTCTTTTCCAGTCTCCGATTTGAACAGAAGTCAGGCTCATTGGTAATTAGTCAACATATCTAATCAATGCTTCTCTCTGCTCTGAATTTGTAATTCAATTATCCTAATGACATGCCAAAAATTTTGAGCCATCTCTGACCTGTGAGTTCTCAGAAAGTAAATCTAAAGCCAAATGGATTGTTAGGCTGTGTCCCTGGCCTTGAAAGAGTCTAATGAGTATGAAGATGTCTGGAAAAATACAGTTTTGGCTTCCCAGCATCAATTCTTCTTTCTCCTCATAACAGCATCTTGATTTTCCCCTGCTCTTTCCCCAAGAGGGAGTACAAGACCTAGGCTTGGCCAACCGGAAATAATCAGCATTAGTCTCAGGACTGAAAATATTTGAGAAATTATTGGGAAATATTTTTTTTTTTCTAACCAAGTTTACTAGCCTGGAAGGGTAAGATTTGAGCTAGTAGTTCTTTATTTTACCACTGAAGCACCTAGATCCAGCCATGCCTGAAGCTCTCTAAACTTTTCAGTTAGGTCATTCAATGCTATGTTTGTGTGTGTGTGTGTGTGTGTGTGTGTGTTTAATATTAGGTTTACCACTTGGAAACAAACAAACAAAAAAGTCTAACATAAAGATGTTCTACCATGTTTAATCATGTAGTGATACCAATGACTTTTGGTTTACTGGTAAAGGTATTTTGTTTTGCTTTTTTAATTAACTACATAATATAACAGAGACACAGAGTAGCAGGGAAAACACAAGACAGGAAAATGAGAAAGACAGCCACATTTGTATCCCAATTCACACTTTCCCTGTTCCATCCCTCTCTATTTCAGGCTCCATTCTTAGGGTCACCCAATATTATCAGGTTATCTATCATTCACAATTTTGAACCATAGGAATAGACCACCTATTTAAAACAAATTAACAGAATTAAATAACTAAGGACCGAGGACCTGAATGTATTTTTGTCACTGAGGTGGTTTGCATTTTAAGAGGACCCTTGAAAGAAGGCAGTGCGTAACCCCGTGGAATCAACCAATTATGGTGGAATTTCAGGTATTCATCTAGTGCAATGGACTGAATATTTATGTCCCCCCCCCCCCACAAAATCCAGACGTTGAGATCCTAACCCCCAATGTGATTTCATCAGGACATGATGCCTCGGGGAGGTGATTAGGTCATGAGAGTGGAGCCCTCAGGGATGGGATCAGTACCTTCATAAAAGAGACGGCACAAAACCCCCCTTTCCCTTTTCCACCATGTGAGGACACAGCAAGAAGACATCTATGAACCAGGAAGCAGGTGCTCCCTGGAAACCAGGCGTGTTAAGTTTGGACTTACCAGTCTCCAGAGCTATGAGAAAGAAATGCTTGTTGTTTAATCCACCCAGTCTACAGTATTTTTGTGACAGCAGCCCAAACAGACTAAGGCATCTAATATATAATTATTGGGCATCTACCATGTGCCAGACAAGATGCTGTGATACAGTAACATACAAGTGTTCTCTTCTCTCAAAGAATTTGTAGACAACTTCAGGAAGAGATAAGTAAGGAGACCGTCACACAGCAGCATGGTAAGTGTTAAGCTGATTCTATGAAAACACTCCTTGGACACGTAAGCCCTGGAGAGGGAGACAGCCACCAGGAGAGACTTCCTCTAGGCCCAGCACATTATCTCTAGCCTCTGCACGGTGTCTATCACACAGCGATTCCTCTGTAAATATTTCCTATGTAATGGAACAAGTTGGTATGAGACCTGGGCCTTTAGGGGCGAGAGATTTGCCTCCTCCAACGCCGCCCCTGCAGCTCTCTGCAAAGGGCACTCCGCCAGCCCGAGAGGGGCCGCCGACATGCTGGCTATGCTTACTCAGCTGTAGTCTCTCCTTGGGTCATTAACATCCTATCTTCAGGGCGGTAGGCTCTTGACTCCCAGCAATTAGTCAGAGAGTTTTGCTCAAGATAAACAAACATGGGATTGCTTTAGGGCCAAGCTCAGGTTCTGGATATTACAGTGTAGGATTTTGAAGGCTTGAAGAGTGAAGGCTGGGAGTAGGGTTGTGCTCTGACCAGCAGCTACCCTAGAACAATTCCAAAGGAAGCTGAGAAGGTAGAGAGAGGCATCAGGCAATAACACCTTAATTGTGTTGATCAAAGTGTAAGAATTACAGTGAAAAGCCAACTCCATGGGCTGGGGGACTCAGTGCTGATCCACCTGGCAGGACTCGTGTGTCCAAGAAGAAATCTCACATGTTATAAAGGGCATGCTTGAGTATTGTCAGCCAAGCAGAGAAGAAATGGAGTAAGGCAGAGGGGACAAAGGCTTAGAGAGGTAAAAAAGCAGAAAACACCTCATGGTGCCAGATAGTAGCTTCAGGTGTATTAGGTGTATGTGTGTGTGTGTGTGTGTGTGTGTTCACTCTTTGTGCCCCAGTCAGGGCAGAATTCCCCATTAGGAATAATACCTACGGTCCATGATATTTTAAGTATCACATCTTAGTTTTATTTTAAAATCAGAAAAAATAAATGAATAGGATAATAATGATTCTAGCCTGAGTTTTATTCACCTTTATACCAACTCAGCTATAAAATACGATTTTTATACTTTTTTATGGAGGAAGAAGCCCATGCCAGCAAAAGTGCCTAGAACCCATAAAGTGGTATGGTGACCACGGCACCAGTGTCTAGAACAGCATATGAGCTGGCAAAACTCAATAAATTGCTGAGTGAAGGAGTAAACTGTTAAGTGGTCCTGTTTGACGGGAAAGCAGGACAAGTGCTGGATGGACAAGGACTAGTGGATGACCTTGACTGCTGGTTAAAGAGCTTGGACATTATCTTAAGGGAAACAGGGAGTCATGAGAAGTGAGTGACAGTCAGGGTGGAGCCTGGAAAGCCTCCTCTGTCTGTTCTGGAGGGAGGCTGAGACAGGAGGCAGAGCCAGCACAGAAGTGGAAGCAAGGAGGACACCTGAGGAGCAGGAGGCCCTTCTGGTTAGACATCACTCCCGGACAGTGTTTCACAAAGTGCAGCTCTTGGACAATTTGGGGTCGCAAGTCCCCGTGGCATCAGATAACTCCCCTTTCCCCCGTCTCCCTGTATTAGTGCTGCTCATTACATCAAGGAGAAAGTCTGTTTGGTGCAAGTCCATCTTTAAACCCTCTCTAATCTTGGCTCATAGACCTTTGCAACAGTAGAAACAGGACCAAGGTCTTCAGGGGCAACAGTATCTGGTTATTATTTGGTAACACTATTTGTTTTCATCGGTTTTATTTGCCAAGTTGTCTTCCGATTACAGCAAACAATCCTGGATTTTCCATGTGTCATAGTGAGATCAAGTTTCTTGCTAAAGGAATTATCTGAGTAAATAAAAGGGCATGTCAATTAAGAATAACATTATGAAAGCAGTGATGGAGATTGTACACAGATATGACTAAAATAAAAATCAAGGCGGTACTCAAAAGGCTGGGGTTTGGGAAACATTTTTCTATGCAAAACGTGAAACCTGATGTCCTACTTTGTCTCTCATTCTCTGCCTCACCAATTGGTCCAGAAATGCTTTCTCTGCAGACAGACTTGCAGGCTTTGGA
Source organism: Camelus ferus (assembly GCF_009834535.1). NCBI lineage: Eukaryota > Metazoa > Chordata > Mammalia > Artiodactyla > Camelidae > Camelus > Camelus ferus. The sequence goes on along the minus strand of NC_045713.1, from coordinate 29,647,216 downwards.
GCAGAAAGCAAGCACCCGCAGGGAGGCGCATGGCATTGGCTCAGGATTTCAGAAGGAGGAAGATTTGCCCTCCTGCTTTCACCCCTCCTCCTCCTCTCTAGGTGGCAGCGGACATCCGAGACCAGGACAGTGTCAAGACATGTTAAGTGTCAGGGACTTTAGCCCTCTAGGTAGCCTACCACAGTTTTATGGATATTGGTAAAAGACGTGAGCCTCCTGCATCAGAAGAAAAGGACAGTTTATTCCTCACAGCAGTAGCCAGAGTATCAACATTTTGGTTCTGGTTCCCCCAACCCAAATTCCCACAGGGCATCACAAAGAGGGTCAGATAACAGCTGCACACACGGTGGGCTGCAATAAAGGGGAGGACCCAGGAGCTTTGGGAACCTGAACCTTTTATAGCAGGCAGTAAGGAAGCCAGACCTCCGCTCCAGAGACAGATATTATCTCAATTATGTTGGATGGTAAGCACGCCTGCCCTTTGACCTGAAGGGACACACCATCACTATGTCCATTACACAACCATGCTTGAAAAGTCCAGAGCAAAAGGCAGTTAGTGCCTTGTTCATAAAGTGAATAAGAGGCCGGTGGAAAACAGCCTCCCAAGAGCCAGCAGCTCACACTTCACTGGAGCCTTATCTACCCTCCAAGGCTGGCCCTGTGTAGGCATATTGGAGTTTGTAGCCAGACACTCATTGTTAACATTTACTGAAAACTTCTCAGGCCGTCCAGGTACACTGTCTCATTGCAGTAGCTGCTTGAGGTGGCTACTCTCTAAATGAAGAAGCTAAGGCAACAAAGGCATCCAAGACTACCCAGTGAGAAGTGGGAGGGCTGGGATTTAAATCCAGGCTGGTCTGACTTGTCGCTCTGCAAACATTCATTATTCAAAGAAAGTTAGATAATGGCAATTCTTGTGCTTGCTTTTCATCCATGACACGCTCCTGCCATGCATTTTTCAAAGGCAAGATGTCCAGAGAAAGGCTTTTGTGCATTCCAGCTGCGCCCTGGACCCAGTGGTCCACCCCATCTCCTTATGGACCCTGGCTCCTTGAAAGTCAAGGGTCCAGCAGAGCTACAGCCACCGTTACTACTCCTGGAGCCAGGGATGGTTTTTCTTTGGCTCAAGAACAAGGAGAAGATCTGGGTGTGAGCTGGGCACAAGGGTCAGAACTGGGGGCAGGCAGAGAAGCTGGGGTGCATGGTTGCCTAGCATCTGAGTGAATAATTGAGGCTGGTTCAATGAGTCATAAACAAAAAAGGCTGAAATGGGACAAGGAATAAGATTGATGATGACAAAGATTAACTCCATCACTAAATACTAATTATGATCTTTTGTTACCCTAACATTCATTCTCTTTCCCAGCACTATCAGCACCATGTCACAGATAAAGAAATTGCTGCCCTGAAACAGAGCCTACGATGATACAGCAAGTTGGTGATAGAACAAGTCATAGAACCCAGGTCTCCCACCTCCCACTTCAAGCTCTTTCCAACACGCTGTGCTATGTGTCAGAAAGAGCCCTGCATACAGATCACTGATGGCAGGAAGCATGTCTCCAAATCAATGACAACAGTTTATGTGGGATGCACCACCATCATTTCACCTCTCAAGTGATCGATGCATCAACCCTCTGGGGTCCTGCTCAGCGCTCTGGTGGCTCCTCCAGCCAATGCTTATTATTCCCAGGACTTCTTAGCACTCAGGCAAAAATTTATATCTTCCAGGAGATCTCAGAATCATAAAATACCATCAATGAGCTGAATACCATGACTGTACCAAGCTTGGATGGCCAGTGGGTCAAGGTTTCACAGTCAGCACTTAAGATAACTATCATGTGTAGATAGAATTACCCTTGAAGGCTCCACTTGGAGACCACCATCCTGCACCATCTCCACTGAGGTCCAGCCCAGCCAACACTGCTTTACCTCCAGTGAAGGGAGAGATAACAATAGTTCCTTTGGTTATGCATGAAATGGTATGGGTGAACTACCTTTAGGGGCCAGGTTATACCCTAAAAAAAAAACCCTCCCATAATATATAGCAATCTGCTCATACTACAAGAGCTGTGCTGGGCCTAAGACTGCCCAGGGGACCAGCAGATACATCTCCACCTCCTCATTGTACAATCACCTGGGAGCAGATTATTGGATAAAGGAGGGGATGCTCCCCACTATTTTAAACTCTCTCTTTCCTTTTCTCCCTCCTTCTCTTCCCTTGAGTGAGTTTAGCTGAATTTACATATATAATTGGCATCTAGGGTGTGACTTCACGTTAGTCAACAGAGCATGGTCTTTGGAGCAGTTAGCCCTGGGTTCGAATCCCAACTCTTCTTCCTCCTTAGAGAGTGACTTTGCCCCATCTAAGCCTCAATTGCCTTAGCCATCAAATGAGGAAAATAATCTGGACCTATGGGTTTTTATGAAGTTTAAAAATAACTTATGCTCTATCATGTCCCTAGCAGCAAAAGGGCATGATGGTGTAGCCAAAGATGTCCCACAGGCCAAATCCAGCCTGCAGCCTGTTTTTGTGAATAAAGTTTTATTGGAACACGGCCATGCCTATTTGTTTGCATGCTGTCTATGGCACTTTCCTCCCACAGGAGCAGAGTTGAGTAGTTGCAACTAAAATGACATGGCCCAGAAAGACTAAAACATTTACTATCTGGCTCCTTAAAGAAAAAGTTTGCTGACCCCAGGTATAGTTCTGATGGGGCCCAGGGTAGGCCACCCCAAAATGTGCCTCAATGGCACCATGATTATTTTGAATTAAAGGTACTTAAGAAATGGCCGTTGCAAGAGGGACACTCTGACATTCCTCTCTGTCTTCCTGAAAGCAGGAAATAATCTCTCATGTGAAAGGTGCCCTCCCTGCATCTGGAGGTAGAAGGCCACCCTTATGACGAGAGAGCAGGACTTCAGACCAAGAAGTCTGTATAAACAAACCTTGTTACTGCTTTTATTACCCCAAGGCCCAATTCTGCTGCTTAGATTCTTCACTAACCCAAAAATCTAACTTTTTCTTTGTTCTGTTAATTCTTCATAAATGTACTGTTTCTTTGCCTAAAAAAGCATAAAAGCTATCTAAACTGGCCACTTCATAGGTCCCAATTCTATGAGATCCCTATGTGCATAAATTAAAATGTGTTTCTTTTTCTCCTATTCTCTATCTTGTGTCAATTTTATTATTAGTCCAGCCACGAGTACTCAAGAGGGGTAGTGGGGGAAATTTCCCCCTCCAGGTCAATTCATTGCAATAATAGTAACAGTAAGTTAATTAAACAAGGTAGCCACTAGACTGAGGTGGTTCTAATACCTTGGCAGCTTATGGAAGCAAACCAAAATGTAAGCCAGCCAATCAGAACATGCCTGCTCAGCTCTCATAACCTAGCCTAACCTGAAAGCTCCTTGTTATTCCAAATAAAGAAGACATCCCTGCATTAACGCATCAGTGTTTGCCTGGGATAACATCCTTCTTCCTGCTTCCCTTGGGCTACAAAACCCTGTTGCTTTGTGCCATTCCTCAGAGCTCCTTTCTGTTTTCTAGACTGGATGCTTCTCCATTCACAAATCACTAAATAAAAGTCAACCAGATGCTGTTTAAAAAGCAACAACAGGCCCCAAATGGAGTCACTTGTGCTAAATCCAAGACTTAATACCTAATCTACTTGTAGTCAGAATCCTCCTCAGGAATGTAATCCTAACCGGTCAGTGTGGAATTTTCTGGTCAGCACCAATGAGGTAATCCTCTCCATGCCCTGCAAGGAGGATGAGGTCATCTGCAACATAGATCCCTTCTGTCCCCACAGGTAGGTGAAATAGTCTTTTTGTTTATGACATCCTTGTCCTGCCTTTAAAAACCTCTCCCTTTCTGTAGCCCCTTGGAGCGCCTCTCTACCTGCTAGATGGGATGCCGCCTGATTCAGGAATCATTCAGTAAAGCCAATTCACTCTAAAATTTACACAGTTGAATTCTTGAGCGTTTCATGTCTGTGGAATTTTCCTTTAACAGTA